>NW_020664462.1:4509152-4591811 GCF_002925995.2 Terrapene triunguis | reverse complement strand
TTTTGGGGATTTCCCCCCGGACGGGGATTTGAATCCCCAAAAGCCGGACATGTCCGGGAAAATCCGGACGTATGGTAACCCTACTCACTGGGCCTCACCCAGCTGGGCTTTATTTCTAATTAGGCCCCACTTCCTGCTCACTCTATCCCCCCTCCCTCCATCGCTCACTCTCCCCCACTCTCACTCGCTCATTTTCACCGGGCTGGGGTGGGGGTTGGGAGCAGGAGGGGGTCAAGGCTCTGGGTGGAGGTGAGGGCTCTGGGGTGGGGCTGGGCATGAGGGGTTTGGAGTGCAGGAGGGGGCTCGGGCCGAGGGGTTCAGAGTGCAGGAGGGGGCTCAGGGCTGGGGCAGGGGGTTGGGTGTGGAAGGGGGTGTGGGCTCTGGACTGAGGGGGTGGGTCCGAGGGGTTCAGAGTGTGGGGGTGTGAGGGCTCCGGCTGAGGGTGCAGGCTCTGGGGTGGGGCCGGGGATGAGGGGTTTGGAGTGTGGGAGGGGGTGAGGGCTCTGGCTGGGGCTGCGAACTCTGGGGTGGGGCCATGGTGAGGGCTTTGGGGTGCAGGAGAGGGCTTCGAGCTGGGACGGGGTTGGGGTGCAGGCTCTGGATGGCGCTTACCTCAGGCAGCTCCCAGGAAGCAGCTGGCATGTCTCCCTGGCTGCACGTGCTGCACGTGCCCGCAGGCACCGCCCCACAGCTCCCCTTGGCATGGTTCCCAGCCAATGGGAGCTGTGGAGCCGGCGCTAGGGCTGGGGACAGCAAGTGGAGCCCCTGTGGCCACCCCTGCGCCTAGGAGCCGAACGTGCCGGATGCTTCTGGGAGCTAAGTAGGGAGCCTGCCAACCCCACTGCACCACCAACTGGACTTTTCACGGCCCGGTCAGCAGTACTGACCAGAGTCACCAGGGTTCCTTTTTGACCAGGTATTCCAGTCGAAAACCAGACACCTGGCAAGCCTATTTCCAATTAGGCCTGGCCCACCTTCCAGGTGCACCCAGACTGGTGAATTGGCCTCTCAGGCCCATATTAACCCCATCACTGCAGGTTATTCCATTATGGGGTTCCTTGCTCCTCAGTCTGAAGCATCTGGTGCTGCCCACTGTCAGAGACGGGATTACGGACTAGCTGGACCATGTATCGCCCCCTGTCTGGCAATTTCTTTTCTTTTGGTTGTTTTTTTTTAAATTTATTTATTGCTCTCCCTCCCCCCCCCGCCCCGCACTCATTTTTCCACTTCTCTTTTCCTTTCCTTTGTGGGGCCCTGGCATGTCCTTCACTTAGCTTGTTTCATACGTTTTCAAGGTCAGTGACCCCTGCCTTGGTCATGCTATCAATAACAGATATACAGGTAAGGTGGGTGACCTTAAGATAGAGGTACAGGTTGCCGGGGCAACTGTCACTCTTGTGGGCGAGTTAAGCAATGGGCATCCTTAGAGACTTTCCTGTAAATATGTGTTTTATTTTTATTGGGCTGGAACAGAAACACATTAAGGGGGCCCCAGCCCGGCACAATGTTTAGCGACCTCCTTCACCCCCATTGAAATCAGCAGCATTTCTTACTTGCTTAAATACTTGGCTGGATTGGAACCTCCAAGGCCCCGGGAGGCTTTCTAGAACGAATAAAACATTATTTCCTCAAGTCACCGAACGCGACAACGCTAATCAGGACCCAATCTTGCTATGAGGCAAATCACAGTAGTAAGCATTCTGGGCTAGATTTTTAAAGGTATTAAGGTGCCTAACTCCCATGGGAGTTAACTCCTTATGTCTAATAAGGGTTGTTTGAAGGTTTGGGCCCATAGAACGTGCTAATTAAGATCCCTGTCCTGCCAAGACTTGTGCACCTATTTAACTTTAAAGACAGGAGCTGTCTCGCTGACTTCACTGGGATTACCCAGGTGCTTAAACATAAGAACATAAGAACGGCCCTACTGGGTCAGACCAAAGATCCATCTAGCCCAGTATCCTGTCTTCTGACAGTGGCCAATGCCAGGTGCCCCAGAGGGAATGAACAGAACAGGTCATCACCAAGTGATCCATCCCCTGTCACTCAGGAATGGATCACTTGATGTTTACCTGTTCTGTTCATTTTCTCTGGAGCATGAGCATAAGTCTTCGGAAGATCAGGGCCCAAAGCAATAAAGGATCTGATCTGAGCTCATCCAGGGGTCTCAGCAACGGGCTTTGGATCAGCTCGCTATCGTCCATCACAGTCAAAGGGCAGACTCCTGTGGACTTCTGTGCAGGGCTGGCTCCAGCTTTTTTGCCGCTCCAAGCGGCAAATTAAAAAACAAAACAAAAAAAACCAACCGATTGAGCTGCCGCCGAAGTGCCGCTGAAGAAGAAGAGGGGGAGCGAAGGGCCCGCTGCCGAAGTGCCACCGAAGACCCGGACATGCCGCCCCAATCACGGATGGACTGCCGCTCCTTTCTATTGGCCGCCCCAGGCACCTGCTTCCTTCGCTGGTGCCTGGAGCCGGCCCTGCTTCTGTGGGACATGGATCTGGGCCAAAGAGCCGAGGTCCAGCTTTCGTTATGCACCAGCAGGAAGCTTAGGGCTTGAGTTTAGGTTTTTGTCATTTATTAAAGAAAAACTGAAAGCAGCTTGTATAAACCAAACCAAACACCCTCCTGCAGTGGCTGACCCCAAAGGCCAAGGTTCGGTAAAGTGTTTAGGCAGGTGCTTAACTCCGAGCATGTGCTGCCGTGCTGTGTGACATGGGGCTGCCGCTTTAGGAGCCTGGGGTCAGCCAGGCCTGTTCAGAGGTAGAAAGCCCTGTTAAGAATAGGCTGGTAGTTTGCAAGGAGTCAAGTGCTGAGTACCCGATTCCTATAGAGGCTGAAAGCTCAAGTGAGGGGAAGAGCTATTAAGAACCATGGAGACTCTGGCAAGGAAGCCCCGGGGCAGGAGAATTGTTTTATTTTGGAGTTTGGCTGAAAACGGTTGGGGAATTAAAGAAGCGGCCTGGACACACTGGTTTTTTGCTGGGCTGGGAGGACAGCGCGGCAGGGGCCCAAACACAACAGCTTGTGGCAGGTCACAAGGATCAGAACTGAAACTGGCTAGAGATCATCACAGACTAAACAAGTTAAGGTTTGTAATTCACTTTGATCTATATAGGTGCAAAGTACGGTTAGGGTTATTACTGCACCCTGAATGCATACATATTGTAAACCAGACTAATGGTGAAAAGTCAATTAGAGCTTTAAAATCGATTTGCTTTTAGTAAACTAAGGTTCGTAATAATCCACTGTGATAATAGTTAACAGGACACTAACTAAAATCAGACTGTGTCAAAATATCTTGCCTTCCGCTGTTACCAGTATATTGCAAAAGGCCCTGATCCTGTAGCTGGGTTTGATAGCGTAAACTCCTGTAGAAGTGTGAAGTTCAATTGGCTGAATTGTGGCTCTGCATGAGCATAGGGGCCCATGCTAGTGGATCTCATGTAGGATCAGGGCTTATAATAACTGAAAAGCATTAGAGGGGAAAAAATCTATCCTCTACTTTTTTTAACTGTTTACTTTGCACATGTGACAGGCCATCAGTGTTTGCCTGGTTCCCTGCCCTTTCAGCAGGTGTCGACCTTGCTGGGAAGCATTAAGTGTATACTGCTGTCTCACAATTGCAGATGGCTCAATTTCCCCACTTGGCTATAAGGGAAATGGGGAATAGCTCTCTAGAAGGAGAGGACCTAGGGTGTGAGCTGAGCGGTCCTTGAGGAGGACCCCTGGAAGCAGCTAAGCCTTGGGATGGATTTTGTGTTCCTTCCTTTGGAGCCTGTGTACACCCAGGGAAAGGTGCAGGATGACCCTGAATTAATTAAAAAAGCCCAAAACCCAACTGATAAATTTTCAAGCTGATGGTCTCATCTTAAGACACGTGATGCACATGACTGTCCTTAAGGCGGAGAACTGTCCTTCCTGGGATATAGCTGATATGAAAGGTTAGAAACCAGGATGGAGAAGCTGAGGATTCTCAAAGGTCATACTCCCCTCACCCCAGACTCCATGAATGCAAGGTGTGAGCCATTCCAGAGCATCTTTGGGGAATCCAGTAACATCCCCCTCTCAGTCCCTCTCTGTGGTGCATCAGGAAAACAACATTGTAAACAGCTGTTCACAAATCATGAGTCAGACCATCGCTCCCACCCCCACCCCAAATGAGATTGGCTTAAAAATCATGAAATGGGGCTTTAAGAAAAACCCTAATTGCCGGGAGACTTGGGATAGAATGGAAAGAGCTTGCAACATTGGGAAGGGATCTGAGATAGTCCATGATGGTGCGCTAGGAATAGTGATTGCTTGTCAGCAACATTTAATGAGGTTTAACAACTGTGGAACAGACACTCATTTAGAAGTGCCACCCACTTGTTAAGCCTCTTTGGATGTGGCCTAATATTCACCCAGTAACAGCTGCTGTAACACATGCTGATGGTCAAGGGGGTGTGGTCAGCCCCCTCTGAGCATGGCTGGTAAGGCGAGAGAAAGTGGTTCCGTGGTGCAAATTAGGGATGGTCAAACCTCTTGTGCTTTGAGGTTTTGTGAATGAGGCGCTTGCAAAATGACTCCATGTAGCTTTGTCTATGTTACGTATGTCTGATAGGCCTGATCCCACTTACACCTGTGCAGGTGAGATCAGCTCAGGCTCTGTGTGTTGTTACTAGAGGCAGAAGAACAAGCCAAAAAGTTGGGTTGACACAACTGGAGGATCAGATTGTGCCCTCTGGATCGGCTTTGGCAGGGTTCCCTGCGGTCCCCTCCCCAGGCGTAAAGAGGGTGGGGAATCCTGGAATTTGCACAGAAGATGACATTTGCTCCTGTGTGGAGGCCTTGCATAAAACCCCATGCACCACTGAAAGTCCTTAAAATAGGGGGGTTTAAGTGGTGCACGGTGGTGAATTTCAATGGGAGGGCAGACAGGAGGAGTGAGAGCTGGGATTGAAGAGGTTGGAGCACCTGGGGAAGGTGATGCGAGGTAGCCACTTACAGCTCCCTGATTCTCAGGGCAGACATGCACCATCTTCAGCCCGGGTATAGGCTAGAAAAACTTGGCTACTACTCTAACTTGCCCCAACTGGCAGTGGTAGGGACAGTACACCAGATGGGGATAACTGGAGCACAGCACATTCTGACCGGGTCCCTCCTCAGACCCCCCTACCCTTGGCACTGAGTGCGTATACAGGGAGGTGTAGCCCAGAAGTATGATATGCTGGCTTTGCGCCAGCTCAGAGCTCTCTGCACTGGGGGAATTCTTAGCTATGCAGATCTGGCTGATTGCTGCTGGAAAAGAACAGAGAACCTTTTCCCCATCAATACCTGTCTATGAATATTTGAATAGTGGAAACACCCTGGAGGGAGCAATTGTTCACGGGTATGAGCAGGCGTCACGGGGTGAAAATAAGCAAACAGATATAGGATGAAGATCAGGGAGAAAATTCCTAACCGTGAACATAAGAATGGCCGTACTGGGTCAGACCAAAGGTCCATCCAGCCCAGTATCCTGTCTACCGACAGTGGCCAATGCCAGGTGCCCCAGAGGGAGTGAACCTAACAGGTAATGATCTAGTGGATCTCTCCTGCCATCCATCTCCACCCTCTGACAAACAGAGGCTAGAGACACCATTGCTTACCCATCCTGGCTAATAGCCATTAAGCTCCATTAGATTGTGGAATAAACACTAATAACTTTAAAATAATTACTCATTTGGCACATATGGGCTCATTGACGCCTCAAACACAGCAGGAACCCTCTGTGAGGTAGATAACTAATCTCTATTTTCCAGCTGGGGAAACTGAGGAAGGGAAGTGTGAGTGATTTGCCTCAGAGGGAATCTGTGTCAGGGCAGGAATGATAGCTCAGGGCTTCTTGGGATAACTAGCCCTCTCCACCCCTCACTAGACTGCACCACTAAAGTCATTGCAAACTGGAACCTAATACTAAATATACTGTAGGAAATCATACCGGATTGGCAACCGGGGATGAACGACGTGACCTCATAGGTATTTCCCTTTGCTCTGACTTCTATGACTCAACCCCCCCATTGAGCTGTAGTCATTGAATCAGTGAGGTTTGGTTCACGCTGTCAGAGCTCTGGCTGAGTGGCCACTCGTAAGAGCTGAGTGGTTGGCACTTTGGTTTCTGCCAGGAAATGCCTTCAGAAAGAGAGAATGTTTTGGGGGAGCTCGATGAAAAATAAACCAAGGGGAAAGGAACGAAACAGGAAGGGAAAATAAAAGGATGGAAGTTCAAGCTAATGTTTAAAAATGGTAGACCAGCTCAAGTTTCATGCAGTAAAAGGGAGCAAGTCAAGGGTTCATTTAGTAAAAGAGGCAAGATGGAAAGAAAAATCGCTTCGATCCTGCAACTGGCTCTGCACTGGCTGAGCCAGGAGCCTGAGAGCTGACTCACAAGTCACAGAGAGGGAAAACTTGAAGTCACCCTGGTCATTCCCTGTGATCTAATGGGGCTCCTATAGGCACGGGTGGGGGAGGGTGAAGCAACTGCTGTTGTTGTGTAAGGACCTGGTTGCAGAGATCAAAGCTCACCTCCCATTTTGGAAGGCGAAGTCTGGCCTGCAAGGGGCAGATGGGACAACGGCTTATCCTCTTCGGGGCAGACCTCTAAACAGCGATCACAAATAATTGAAAAGAGCTGCCGTTCCATCCAGTGGAGGGCCGTAGGATATGTGCTCTGTGAAGTAGGAAGTGAGACCAAAGGGGTGGGTAGGGGAAGATTCTAGGCAGAAGCTCTAACTACACTGAAGCAGACTGGGAACAAGGTTGCTTCCCGGATAGGACTGTTTTCTTTTTTCTAATAAAGTTCCTTGTTCAGTGTTAGAAGAAAGTGACTCTGTGATTCTTCATCATTGTCATATGACAGGCGGAAGTATGTATATACACACACACACACATACACTAGCTAGCACATTACAAATAATTGACTTCAACACTGGCGAGTCAACCAAGTTCCATGCCTTTGTCCCAGTCATTCTCCACAGAGCCTTCTAGCTCCAGTCCATTATTCCAATGATAAAGTATTGGCTATCTATCTTATATTTCCTTAGCAGCACTGCTCGCAGGTTTAGATGTGGTTGCAAGTGTGTACGTTTTGTTTTTTTTAAAAATGCTCTTTCCTGAAATGCGGAGTGGTTGTTTGCTCAGTCTATTTGTTTCAGGCAGGCTATTACGCGCCCACTGAAATTCTGCAAAACACTATCAATTAAAAGGCTTTTTAAAAATGGCTGTTGGTTGTTTTAACTGTTGGTAAAACCTCTATTAACGCCGTGTCATATGTCTATGCAGTGGTGCCCTCTGCTGGGTGGAATGTCAGACCTGCTCAAATGAGTGTCGTATAGGTGCTGAGCCGGGAACAGGAAGACCTGCATTTCGCTTTGGACTGTGACTTCCTAGGGAAGTGATACTTTGAAAATCCTGGCTAGCCACAGGTCTGTTTCAGAACGGCACCATTCATGCTCTCTATATGTGTGGTGCATACAATGCACCCTAACTGTATTCATCAGTGGTTAGACTCACCAAATATAATGTTGTGACACTGTTATGTGCTATATTGAAATCATTATATACTTCCTTTTTGAATAAGGGAAAGGGATCCAACAGATGGCTTAGATCAGCAAGTGATCATGAGAACAATGCAAATCCACGACCTAAGCATTCAGCAGAGTATTCAGTCAGGAAAGACGTTAGTTTGGGCAAAGTTATAGACACCTTGCATGTGCTTTTCATCTGCCTCCCGAAAGAAGGAATCTTCTTGTCAGCCCCTGTTTTGCAACTCCTGAAAATGCCCTGTGTAATCTCATTCATTAAAGAATCACATGCAGTCTGGACTTCAAAGTGAATCAGCTTCATTTCCTTACTCAGTGTCAAGAGCGGGGAAACAGCGAGACGTTATGGCCACTCCACCTTTCCAAGCACTCTTGCTATTTGCACTGACTGGCCGTGTAGATTTTTGTTCCTTTCCACTATCGGAATCTCTCTCAAACACACAAGCCTGTTGCCTTATTCTTGCTCCTATTGGGGATGAAGATGGAGGATGGTTTTTAAAGCATCTTGTCCATCGGTTGAAGGATTCATGCCAACCCCCCCAAAGACGCATTTGCAACCCCGCTCGTAGTTTTTTTAAATGTCAGCTATTTTGTGCAGATCTCTCTCATTTAAATGGTGAGAGGTCAGCAGCACTGTGGAAGCAGAGGCTCATGCGGTATAGTGGTTTGAGCATTGGCCTGCTAAACCCAGGGTTGTCACGTCAATCCTTGAAGTGGCCATTTAGGGGTCTGGGGATTGGTCCTTCTTTGAGCAGGGGGTTGGACTAGATGACCTCCTAAGGTCCCTTCCAACCTTGATATTCTATTCTATGGGTGCCACCAGCACTGGCCTTCCTCAAGAAACAACTCCCTGCTGGGGCCCAGGGTGAAACTGCTGCCTGCTTCTCCATTCGGTTCTGCACGTTGCAATTGGCTGGGGAACTGAGGCTGCCCTGAACTTGTCCATGTAGAATGGGAGCAGGATAGAGCTCAGCTGGGTGGCAACTGTCTTGAGTTTATTTAGTTAACCAGGGGAGATGGAACACTGGGCCATGGAAGGTTCCATGACACCTCGGAAATATTTTAGTGGTGTCTCCAGCTAGGTGAAATGCAATCTGAACTTGATCTTCTCTGAAAGTCACTGGAAAACCAGCTGAGATCTGCAAAGCTGGGCTGGTGTTAGGAAAAGCTCAAAACCTGGAAGGTGTGTGTGTGTGTAGATTCCCAGGTTGAAATGACAAATGGGTGCATAATCAATAGGAAGGGAGAGTGAGCCCGTCTAGCTTCTGAACCTGCCAAAGGGACTGGCCTGGGATTGAAGTGCCCCTGAAGACTTTCCCCGCTTATCTACCTCGGAGTGGATGAGGTTCTGACCTAGCCTGTCCACAAAGTATCCAGGGGCATGGAGGTTGCACAAACACAGCCATCCCAGAACTGAATTAGATGCAAGCTTTATGATTTTGGATGTTTTGTCATGTATGAGTGTAACCTACTGGTCAGAGTCAGAGTGTTAGTGTCCTGCTCTGTGCTCAATCCCCAGAAGATATAGGTCTGTTTCAGCTCTTAGCTACACAGCTTGGGTCTTTTACTCAAGTTGTGTAGACACTCATGCCTTCACCTCTGGAGGTCTGTGTGGGTCAATCCCTGGTGTATCAGTTAAGATGGCAGCTGTCACTTGGGGATTTGTCCGGGGTTTGAACTGCTGGGGACAAGCTTCCTTCGTCCAGAGGAGGTATGTAATCTTGGCCAGTATATTACATGTCCTCATCTGTGTCTGATCCGCAGACGATATGGGTCATATGCAGCTGATATGGCATACTGGTACCTTTTTCATATTGCCTTTTTATTCTCCGGTATTTAACCTTTCATTTTACTAAAAAGTGTCTAGCTGCTGAAAGAGCCTTGAAAACACGAGCTGAGTGTAACTGACACAGCGACGTCTGCCTGTGTTTGAAGAACCCGAAACAATAACTGAGAAGCGTGACCTGCACCCTTCGTCTCAGTGAGTTCCAACTCAGATATGTGATGCTAACAATGTTGATCCTTAAGAGATTAACTATTTCACTGCTCATCCAAGCATGTAAAGAAGGAGAATGGAGGATTATAGTCTGAAAATCCATACAAGAGCATGCATAATCATAGCCTGAACATCTGCATCATCTACTGGAGGTGGTATCGTGTGGGTGGAGCTTATTTTGTGGGTGGAGCTTGGAAATGTACCCTCCCCCCTTTAGCTCAAGCTATAGAGATGTGTGTTTTCAGCTCTGGAGGTCCCTGGTTCAATCCTTGGTGTGTTGTCCAAAATGGCAGCCATCATGTGAGCCCTACAAAAAGCTGTAAATGGAGGCAAGGCTTGGTTGCTGTGGTCAATGCTATGCCGATGCCGCTTGCTCTTTAAGAGCCCTCTTCTTGAGTCCCTGTGGAGGCAGGATTTGGCTGGCCGTTAATATGTGCGGTTTGTATGGAAATGCTTCCCTCTAGGCTTACACTCAGCCAGCTCCCTCTTCAAAGCACCTGTCTTCATGGTAACACCCCCGAGGGGCACTCCAGAGCAGAACTAAGGTCAAGGGTCAACAGTGCAGGCTTGGGGGTCCGGATTTGCCCAGGGAGAGTGGCTGAGGCATGAGAGGCGTGGAAAAGGGACAGAGTGGAATCCCCTTGCCAGTAGCTGTACGGGGAGCCCCTCACTCAGGTGTGAATCCACCACCTGAATCATACATGCTCCCAGGGCACGGGAGAAGAAGCAAAACTTTTCTCAACCGAGTTCCAATTCAGAAATCTCATGACAGATACATCTCAGGGTTTGGAAGTTTTGTCTGTCTTCTGTTTTTCAGGTTAACAATACTGCAAACCGCAGTCTCGAAGTGAAGGGGCTGGTTACACTGCTCAGCACTACTGGATATGAGGTGGGCATTAGCTGGCACAGCAAGTATTTAATGAAGATCTATACAATTTCCTAGAAAGCTTCCCGCTCCTTTACTATATAGCAGTTTGTGCACATATACACATTCTTGTGTGTATGCTCTCTCATATACACTCATAAACATAAATTCATCAGTGGTAAAGTTTTCAGATGACACAAAGGGTACGTCTACACTTACCGGAGGGTCCGGCGGCTGGCAATCGATGTTCTGGGATCGATCCCGGAAGTGCTCGCCGTCGACGCCGGTACTCCAGCTCGCCGAGAGGAGTACGCGGCATCGATGGGGGAGCCTTCCTGCCGCGTCTGGACCCGCGGTAAGTTCGGACTAAGGTACTTCGAATTCAGCTACGTTATTAACGTAGCTGAATTTGCGTACCTTAGTCCGAAGTGGGGGGATAGTGTGGACCAGGCCAATTTACTATATAGCAGTTAGTGCACATATACACATTCTTGTGTGCATGCTCTCTCGTATACACTCATAAACATAAATTCATCAGTGGTAAAGTTTTCAGATGACACAAAGATTGGGGAAGCGGTAAATAACGAACAGGCTAGGGCTGATCTGTATCACTTGATATAAACTGGGCGAAAGCAAACAATATGCGTTGTAAACCAGCTAAATGTAAATGCATACCTCTAGGCACAAAGAATGAAGGCCATACTTACAGGGTTGGGGGACTCTCTCCTGGGAAGCAGTGGCTCTGAAAAAGATCTGGGGGTCATGGTGGATAATCAGTGGAACATGAGTTCCCAGTGTAACTCTGTGGCCAAAAGAGCTAATGCCATCCTGGGATGCACATACAGGAGAATCTCGAGTAGGAGTAGAGAGGTTACTTTACCTCCGTATTTGACACTGGAGTGACGGCTGCTGGAATATCGTGTCCAGTGCTGGTGCTCACAATTCAAGAAGGAGGTTGATAAATTGGAGAGGGTTCAGAGAAGACCTGCAGAATGATTAAAGGATTAGAAAACATGCTTTATAGTGATAGACTCCAAGAGCTCAATCTAGTTAGCATAACAAAGAGAAGATTAAGAGATGACTTGATTATAGTCTATTGGTATCTACAAGGGGAACAAATATTTAATAATGGGCTCTTCAATCTAGCAGAGAAAGATATAATATGATCCAGTAGCCGGAAGCTGAAGATAGACAAATTCAGACTGGAAATAAGGTGTACATTTTTAACAGTGAAAGTAATGAACCATTGGCACAATTGACCTAGGGTTGTGGTAGATTCCCCATCACTGGCCATTTTTAAATCAAGCTTGGATGTTTTTCTAAATGATCTGCTCTAGGAATTGTTTTGGGGAAGTTCTCTGGCCTGTGTTATACAGGAGATCAGACTAGATGATCACAATGGTCCCTTCTGGCTTTGGACTCTATGAATCTATATAGGATCAAAATTTTAGTCTGGTTAAATGGGTCTAGTTGCCCAAAAAAGTTGGGAATGCCAGAAAGATTTTTCTATTTAGGTCTCAAGGAATTTCTTTTTAATTGACATGTTGACAATTTTATGATTATTTTATTTTGATAGTTTTTATATCATCTGCACCTGGAGGTTGCAAGAGGTGCATTTTACACACGGAAAAATAAATTCACTGAAGTATAACTCCCATGTCCCTGGACCTTATACTTCTTACTACACCAAAACATTCATTCACATACATGTGTTCATTCTTTGCCTCTCATTCACACTCATCCACCATACACTCCTGGTCATTCATGTTTATTCACATATGCACGTTTCCTCTGACTCTCACTTATTCACACACTTCATACTCACGTTCACGCACACTCTATACACTCGCATGTCCACAAACTCACATACCCCATTCATTCAGGCACGACAGACACACAAGCGCAGTGAAGCTCCTGCACAAGTTCCACATGCTCGTGCTCACAATCATGCAAGCATTCAAGCCCAGTCACACTTTCACGTCTTGCTCACTCCTGCAGTCACAATCAAGCATACATGCACACGCACACTCTCATGCGCACAATCACACTCATGCAGCTGATTCTCACGCTCACGCACACAATCGCAGCCATGCGCTTCATTCTCACGCTCGTGGTGCACAATCACGCTCACACAGCTGATTCTCACACTCATGCACAGGCTCTCTCTTACACACACACACGCACTCCGTGCCTCGATCACTCCCCTCCCGCCCAGCCCGCTATATCTGCCTGCCTCTTTCCCTGTGACTTCCAGCCTGCCCTGCTGCAGCTGCTCCCAGCCCGCCCCTCACAGTCGCATGTGCCGGCCTCTGCTGGGGGCGGAGCCTGAGCTCCTAACCACGCCCCTCCCCAGTCGTCCCCGCCCCTCCCCGCCGAGCCCTCACGGCGTGTGGGCGTGGCCTGTGGGAGGGGCCCCGCCCCGCTCCCGGCTGGGCACTCGCTGCCTCCCAGGCTATAAGAAGGCGGCTCGGGTAGCCGGAGCCTCATCGGGCTCTGCGGGGAAACGAGATGATCAGCCCTAGCGCTGCAGCAAAATGCTGGATGGACACCTCCTTCTGGGATGGCTCTCCTCCTGCGCGCTCCTAGTGCTGCTGGGCGGCGCCCCGGGACCCTCCGCCGCCTACTTCGGGTAGGTCCGCCGGGCGCCCCGGCCCCTTAGCGGCGCCCCCACTTCCCCCAAGGCAGCTTCATCTGGCACCCCCATGTACTTTCCCCCACTTCCCCGCGCCCTGCACCCCCACTTCCCCCAAGGCAGCTTCATCCGGCACCCCACCTCAGTGCGCCTTGCACCCCCCTTCCCCAAGGCAGTGCGCCCTGCACCCCCATGTAGCTTCCCCCACTTCCCCCAAGGCAGCTTCATCCGGCACCCCACCTCAGTGCGCCTTGCACCTCCCACTTCTCCCAAGGCAGTTCCCCCTGCACCCCATGTAGCTACCCCCACTTCCCCGCGCCCTGCACCTCCCACTTCTCCCAAGGCAGCTCCCCCTGAACCCCTGTTTCCCCATGGCAGCTCCCCCTGCACCCCACCTCAGTGTGCCCTGCACCCCTGCTTCCCCCAAGGCAGCTTCATCCGGCACCCCATGCAGCTTCCCCCGCGCCCTGCACCCCCCACTTCTCCCAAGGCAGCTTCCCCTGCACCCTCACTTCCCCCTCAGCAGTCCGCTCCCAAAGCATCTCCCCCTGCACCCTCGCCTCAGTGAGCCCAGCACCCTCCTTCCCCCCAGTCTGCACTCAGCCGTCCCTCTCGGTGCCCCTGGCGCTCGCAGTCCTGCGCGTCTCGCACCTAGCCCGTGTGCGCTGTGAACGCCCCTCGCTGCACCTTGCGCCCCCCCTCCTGCTCAGCGGCGCCCCGGGACCCTCCCGTCTCCTCCTTCGGGCCGGTCAGGCGGGGCATCTCCTTCCATGGTCTAGTCCCCCGCACCCTCTGTCTCTGCGCCCTGTACCAGGCTGGGGGCGCGCTGCCCGGGGCGCGCTGGGGCTGTCTGCAAAGTGCTTGGCTTGTGCTGATCATATGGGGGGAGCCCCCATCTCTGGCCCTCGAGAGCGAGGATGCTCCTCTGGCCTGGTGCCAGGACTGTGTCAGTGCCCCCCACTTCCTGACGGCCTGGGGTGGGTCGAGGCCAGTGATCTAGCCCACATCTGGGCACCCCCCGCCTTCCCCTCGAGGCGAGAGCCCTTGGGAGCCAGTTCCCCCTAACACTTTACTGTGGGTGACCCGCTCGGCGAGTTCTTGGAACTGACCTCAGCTGGCGGGTGTGAGCCGGGGGCCAGCCCTGGGAGCCGGCGGAGTGTGCTCAGTCCGCACGGAACAGCAGAGAGAGAAAGAGGGGTGCGTGGAAGGGACACAAACCGGACCCAGCCTCTCCTCCCCGTTTCCCCCCGCAATGGAGTGTTGGCAACTGGTGGAGTCCCCCGGCCCCAGGAACCTCGCTTGTTGTCAAGCCTCTGGAAAGCGGGCGCGGGACGTTGCTTCTCCTCTTGAATTCCACCTTGTCATTAATCACTGGGAGTCTAGAAGCTGCAGGTTGTTGCTTGGGAGCTGTTTGTTTGTGTGTTAAGTGGGATTTCTCCCCCCCCCCCTTCCCTATTTCTTATAGTAATTGCAGCGCTGTATTCATGGCTCTTGTATTTGGCGTCTGCTTTGAATCTCTCCCTGTAGCCTGGGCAGACTGACTGAGATCATTTTAACTGGGGTTGATTTAAAAAAAAAAAAAATTGTGCTGATTCTGGAGTCTTAGTTTGTCTTTCCTGTAATGTTTAGTGGTGGGGAACAGTGTAGTCTCCAAGCAGATATTTTTCTTATGGTTGTGGTCCACCCACCCCCTTCCCTCTCTTTCTGCATACGGTGCAACTTAAGGGCACGTTATACAATGGCAAAAGGCACGTTTGTGTGTCTGTCCTAGGGATCCAGCTCTTCCTGTCTCCATAGCTATTCTGTTTAGGGGCCATGAGTCTCTGCAATCCGACTACTCTTTATTTTCATAAACCAAACGTGACTTAAAAAAAAACTGGCAGTAGCCGGGAAAACTTGAATGTCTGTCTGTGTGAGGGAGTGATTGCTTTGGGATCTAGAGGATGGAGAAGGGATCTGCACACTCTGCTAGGTGTGGTTTTGTTGTTCAGTTGTCTAAACTTGCAGTACATCATGGGAAGCCTCCTTAGGGATAAATTCTCCTCTGTTCTCCCCCCACCCCAAACCACAGCTCTCCCCACCAAGTTAATGACCATAAAACACACTTGCAAAATCCAGATATTTACAAACTGTTTTATAGAAAAAATCACTCAAATCCTCGATTTCTCCCCCCCCCCCGCTTGCTGTTCTATTGAAAGTGTCCGATCACTGCTCCTATAACTGCTTTTTGGACAGGAAATCAAAGAACAGCAAGAACAAGTCTCTTCCCCCCCCCATCTCAAGACTCTCCAGTCTCAGAGCGTGCATGTGGGCTTTTAATGTAGTTTCTGAATTGGTATATTCTGGTTTAAACGCACCAGATTTATCTGGTTCAACTGTTCTGGCTCTAGTGTCTTCGCTTTCTCTCTTAGAGGAAATGTATTGACAACTCTTCTCTCGATGCATCCGAAGAAGTGAGGTTTTTACTCACTTATGCCCAAATAAATCTGTTAGTCTTTAAGGTGCCACCAGACTCCTTGTTGCTTCTCTTTGGTATATACTAAAGATCAGAAAACTTTCCAGTGCTACCCTTTCTAGTCTGCAGGTAAAGAAAAGTGAGACAGGAAGCATGGGGTTTTGGTTTGATGTTTACAGCTTTCACTCTTCTTGCATGCAGCTTAGTTTGCTTAATGCTTACAAAGCACAAGACTGGTTCCTGTTGTGCAGATTGCCCTGTAACAGCAAGCACATGGCTTTTCTGGAGTGTGCTTTCTTCACTGCTCTCCCGGAATACACCTTTTCCTTGGCTACATGGCGCCTCTTGGACCAAGAGTCTTGGTCCTCTCTCTTGCAGTGTGGATTTGGTGTGCGGCTAGCATGGGTCCACCCGTGACTTCCCTGCTCTTGTCACCTGTTACGTCTTCCCCAAGTTTGAAAGACTGGGGTTTGCATGCCGTTTCACAGTGGCACCAGCAGAGGGGTCCGTCAACCCATTAATGAAGCCAGTGGAGTGGAGGGGAATTGACTGGAGGAGACTTGCAGGTGTATCCTGTTCTCAAAGAAAATAGAATATTTTCATGGGAAAGTTTGCTTTTTTTTTTTTTTGTCCTCTTCTCTGGGAGGATCCATTCTCTCAATATTCTGAATTGAAGTCTAAAGCTAAACATATGAAAGGAGGAAAAAGTACATTTCTCCCCCCCCCCCCCAACTTGGTTTCTTCTCCTGCTTTACCTCTGCATCCTATTGAAGATCTGGCTTTCCCTTTTATCACTAGATCTATCTATAATTGCTGCTGGCTTTGCTTCCCGTATCAGTCACTGGGCTAAAACCTCCAACTGATCTCGGTAGAGAAATTTGAGTTCAGACACTGAAGCAGTCTGTCTTTCACGCTCTGTTAATCCTGGTGTAGTTCCACTCCCAGTGGCTGGGGGAAGCATTGTGGGGTTCTTTCTTTTTTTTTTTTTCTTCTTCAAAGAATCTGTTTGAAATGGGATCAGCTTGTAATGGGTAGAGGGAGCAGGGTGGAGTGGGATCGGGAGAGCCAGTCCAGTAAACGAACGTGAAATCTAATAGTGAATCTAGGTTCTGTCTCTGGGATTTGTATACTCCAGCACCTTGAGCCACACAATCCATTAGTAAACCACCCACAGGGGAGCTGAGATTTCTTCTTCCAGTAAGACCAGGTCTATTGTCTTGCTCTGTGGTCTGGCAAACGTCTCAAAACACTGCGGCTTGCAAGCTCCCTTCCCAAACCCATGCTGTTTAACTCTTTGCTCCTGGGCTAGCTTCGTGAGAGAAGACCTCCCATTTTGTGAGGGTTTTGTGGTAAGGGTCCTGCAGTCCTGTGAGCACATGGAAGTTTGTGCCTTCTGCAAACCACATCATGCATCATCTAAAATAGCAGACGGCACTAAGCATTTGCATTCTGACTCTACTCTCTATGCTGGATGGGGATTGTTCTGAGATCTGTTTAAATCACGCAGTGCTAATGTTGTAGTGGAACAGGTAGTCTATTGCAGCTGTTAGGAGTAGCCTTTCCTAAAGCCAGCTTCCAACAGTCAGTTTAGATTATAGGCACTTCAAAACTAATAGCCTGGTTCAAGAGAGAGGTGCAATGTCCACTGTGCCCGACTTAATTCCAGATTCCCTTCTTGGTCTCAGGGAATTTCTTGCATTGCTGAGCAGAGGGGTTGTTTGTGTTGCTACTTGAATTCTCCAGACTTGGGCTTGATTATTCTAAAGCATCTTGTGGGGGGGAAATGCCAGCTGTTCTATCCTGCTAGGTGAGCATCCCAGGTCCTGGGGATTTTGCTGTGCAAAATGAAGTTTGCTTATGTAAATTAAGCATCTTTTCTGTTTGGTTAGAGCCCTGCAAATGATTAGCATCTGCTGCTAATCTCTTCATTGTTCTTTAAGAGGACTAAAGCAGAGATCATGCTCACTGAGCCTTCTTACACACAAGAATATTCAATAACCGGGTTCATGGTCCTTGTAAATCAGGCATTGTTGTGGATGCACAGTGTGCATGGAAGGTATACTTGGGTGCGCTGCACTCTTTAGTACGGGCACCCCTACTGTTGAGAATGGAAGTGCTTCTGCTTTACAAGCCAGAGCCTGGGTGAAAAGACACCCAGCAGGCCTCTAGGTGACTCTTACAAACATGCATGTGATTGATTTTTTCTTTTTCCCTGCCAGGCAGCATGGGCTGTGCTGACTCCCCTTGGCCCAAGTCAGAAAGCTGATCAGCCCCCTTGCAAAAATCTCCTGTGAGACTCCTCAGTTAGGTATGAGACTAAAGTGAAAACTGCACTAGGAACCTAATCTCCAGGGGAAATTCTGCAGGTCAAATTCTGCTCCTAGATCTATACCAGATTAACCAACATATACCCTCTTTCAGCGTACCTGGGATTTACACCCGTGTAGCAGAGCAGAATCTGCCTCATCCTGTCAGCAGGACCTGCTTTTAAAGCACCGAGGTGTCTAGTGCGAATCTAGCTTGGCCTTCAGCACGCACCCCTATGTGGCAATACTCCTCTTCAGGCCGTTAAAATGGACTTCACTTCTTTGTGGAGCCTTTCCTAGGAGCCTTAAACATCTCCGTAGCGACTCTTTAAAGTCTCCACGCAGAGAGGGGTGAACTGCAGGCGGCCGTGTTAAACAGATGTCACCCTGGAGCTCCAAACTTGGCTGCTCCGTTCCGCAGTCTGAAAAGGAATTGAGACAGCTGTGGATGATGCCTTCTCTTCCCTTCCTCCCTCCGCCACATTCCACCCAAACTAATTGTTTCAGGGAAAGAATTCAGTGTTTCCAAATGGGTGGCCTACCCAGTAATTAGTGCCACTGGGACGGGAATTGTGCATGGTTACATGTTAACGAGATTGTGTCAGCATGCAGTAACGCTGGTGTCTGCTCGCCTGCAAAGGAGAGACTGCAGAAGTAGCAGGCTGGTCTAGCAAGGATGAGTGTCCCTCTAGAATGCAGTAGATTGATGGTGTGAACACAATAGAGGGGGCTCCTTAATTTTCTTCTCTGGATCCATGAAGGCCCCTCTCTTGAGAGTGATCCATTGAATTGTAGAGTAGCTGAAAAGTGATGGAGTGGGAGGAGGGGAAGAAAAGAGGGAGAAATATAGCCTGTTTTTTCCTGATCTTAGTTCATCGCAGTTTCTTGCTTTGTGTACATGCTGTAGAAGAATCTTAATTGCTAGAATTGCACAAGACCGTGTTTGTAGTCCCCTGGTTATACAGTGCTCTGTCCATGAAACTCAAAGCACTTTACAAAGGTGGGTCAACATTATCATGTAATAGAAGGAAAAGGCATACACTGTTGATTTGCCTGAAGTCAGACTGCAGATCTGTAACAGATTGGAACTTGGATCTCATGACTCCTGTCCCTTTAATCCCAAATCTCTTCCACTTGGAGGAAAAGCAGGTGTTTGTCAACTGATGTGCTCAGTGTGAGATTAGATTGGAAGTGTCTGGTCACAAGCGTTGTTCCTGGAGTAGTGGTGGTGTGGTGCCCAAACAAGTCTGAATGGAGACACTAGAGATGGAAAGAATATATGGTGGTAGCCCAAGGAGGCCTAACGTGTTTATTCCAAGAGTACTAAACTGTCTTCAAACAGAATACTCTACTATGTGCTGACAGGGACTCGGCTGGAGTTTTGTGTCCAGTTCCAGGTGCCACATTTCAGGAAAGATGTGGATAAACTGGAAGAAGTCCAGAGGAGAACAACAAAAATGGCTAAAGGTCTAGAAAACATGACCTATGAGGAAAGATTGGAAAAATGGGTTTTTAGTCTAGAGCAGAGAAGACTGAGGGGGGACATGCTAGTGCTTTTCAAGTATATAAAAGGCTGCTTCAAGGAGGTGGGTGGAAAAATTGTTCTTAACCTCTGAGGATAGGACAAGAAGCAATGGGCTTAAATTGCAGCAAGGGAGGTTTTGGTTGGACATTAGAAAAAATTCCCAACTGTCAGGCTGATTAGGCACTGGAACAAATTGCTTAGGGAGGCTGTAGAATCTGTCACTGGAGGTTTTTAAGAACCGGTTAGACAAACACCTGTCGGGTGGTCTAGATAATACTTAAAGTCTTGCCATGAGAGCAGGGGACTGGACTTCATGACCTCTCAAGGTCCCTTCCAGTCCTATGGTTCTATGAACACTGGGTAGGGGAGAAAGACCTGTGATGACAGACAAGGAGTCTGCCAAGGGAAGGGGGGGGGAGGGGAAGTCTTCCTCCCTTGTATCTGTATGACTGACTTCATAAAGTCTAGAGCAGTGGCTCTCAACCTGTGGCCTGGGGACTCCTGGGCGCCTGCAAGAGGGTTTCAGGGGGTCTGCCAAGCAGGACCAGTGTTAGGCTCACTTGGGCCCAGGCCAGAAAGCTGAAGTCCCACCACATGGGTCTGAAGCTGGGGCCCTGAGCCCTTTCTTCTTGGACTGAAGCTAAAGCCTGAGAAACATAGCTTCCTGGGGGGCCCCTGTGGTATGGGGCCCCAGGCAATTGCACTGCTTGCTACCTCTTAGTGCTGGCCCTGGCTTTTATATGCAGAAAACTAGTTGTGGCACAGGTGGGCTGTGAAGTTTTTTATGGCCTGTTGGGAGGGGGAGGCTCAGAAAGAAAAAGGTTGTGAACTTCTGGTCTAGAGAACATGCTATAGGAAACCATCCTATACTAGCCCCTTAGGGTAAACTAGGTGACCTAGATCAATCTAGGCTCTTAATTGGCCTCATCGCTATAGTACCTGAGTCTCCCAAACTGAACTGACAACAGGCTTTCTCTGCTAATGTGAGACAGGCCTTGTTCTCTTATTAAGAACCTAGATTTTCAGTGATTTGGGACACACCTTGAGGAAAGGACAACACAACTGCTAGGGTAAAGTGTATTGTAAGGCAGAACACAACTACAAACAGTGGTGCATGCCATATGAAGGCATCTCCTACAGACTGGCTTCTTCTCTTCCATGAGTGATTGTTAAAGATATTTGCTTCCTGAATATGAAGAGCACTTAGACGAGCTGCATAGGATGTGCCAAACTTTTATCAAAACCATTTTTTTGATAGTGGAGGGGGGTAGCTTGGATCAGCCCAAAGCTAAAAGGAAAATCCCCAAGAAGGCATTGCACTTCATTTTCCCCCTCATTTTTCCTGTAGCTTAAAAGCTTTGGGTTATTTTGCTCCTCCACTTTTCTTTGTAGGGCAGATGTTAGGATAACATTCAGGGAATCCCTGTGGACTTTGCATTATTGGCCTCCGAAGTAACAGATGAGGAGATTAGCAGTGTCCTGTTTGGGTTTCAGATCATTAAGGCCAGTCATGTGTGCCACACTACTGCAGGTGAGTAGGAAGCAGAGGTGTGTGTCTGTCCGTCCCATTGGCAGAAAAACCCTAGCTTAAGTCGTCAGATCTGTCCCATTGCAAACACATGACAAGACAAGGTAATAACATTACCTAACAATTGTGTTAGTGGTGGTCCATCTTAACAGACCCCAATGTTCTTCATAAACCTCACTGATCTGTACTCTACACATGGATTGCTATAGCTACCTCTGGAGTCAGGGCAGGCTGGCTGAGTCACAAGCCAGTGCAACACTTTCCACTCAGGAATGCCTTCTCTGGTACCAGATGCAGGCTGACTCTCCTTCCACATCCCAGGGGATGTCCTACGCCCACCTTTGGCACTTCTCCTGCAATGTGGAGTGACTTTTTTTCCCTCCTGGTCCACTCCAGTGTTAAGAACCACTTACTGGTCCATAAGCATTTCTGTCCTGGCAGGCCATGAAGCACTTGCCCTTTAGTTTGGGTATTGCCTGATACTGGAACTCATGACTTCTGTGGGACCACTTGATAAGAGACTACTGTCTGGATACTTGGTAATTCTCTTCATTATAGCACCTTGGGTAAGAATCCTTAGTTTTATATTTCTTTGACTTTTTGGCAATTGGAGACACAATGTAAACATACTCTAAATACTATCCTAATATTGCCTTTCCATGTAGGGAATTTCTGCAGCAGACATTGGATGGTAGTGTGATCTAGGGAAAGTGGTGCATAGGCAACACCTTGAGTCTATTCTGCAGGTTCTTGAACTGTGGTATAGGCTATGGACTAGTCAAAAGTACAGGCCTGACTGTGTTATAACAAGTACCATCGTCTAGTTCATTTTTCTCCAGAATGAAACGCAGCAGCTGTTTAGAAAAATGAGCTGTGATGAATACTGTATCCAGTTGAATCTACAGCTGGAATTTACATAGGCAGAATGTAATTCCCAAAATTGGAATCTGGCCAGGAGTGTGGGTCTAACACCCCTCAATGCTGTTTAACGCTCCCATGGCACTTTTTAATGACCCCAGTGGTCCATACAGAGGTCTCAATCCTTCAGACCCAAATGTGTGGTCTTGGAATCCAAACAATGACCATAATCAAGAGTAGCAGAAGAGGGAACTGAGCAAGGGTGAGATTCTCTAGTCCCTTTCCTACATGGGACATCGGTTCAAGACTCTGCCTTTCATCTCTCATTTCATGGGAGTAAATGAGGAAGCATTTGGTTTGGTCCTGAGCTGGAATAGTAGTTTCTTCACCCCTTTAAAATGAGTGAGGTGCATGTGTGGGGGCTTCTTTTAATGGATATGATCAACAAACCATGATCTCCAGTTCCCAAATTGTAGGCCTTGACCTGGTGAATTCAAGAAGCAGCTTTTAACTATTCCCCCTCTGTGGAGGGAACCACTTACAGAAGAGCAGATGAAGAAGCATTTATGTTTTAGCCTGCCTAACGGGAGTACTGGACTGCCCTGAAGGCGGAGAAGCACCTGAAAGGCTTAGAGGGTAGCTCTTGCCCGTAGACCTGATGCAGTCTGACCTTGTAATAGACTTGCTATTGCTGCAGCAGAAAGTGAAGGCCTGTGCTTTCAGACCTGGATGCACAAATCATATGTGGGGGCTTAACTTGCTGGGAACTATAGGCTTAGGGTGACTTGATAGCAACGGTGAAAACGGGACAGGGTGGGGGATAATGACTCACTGGTGTGGCGCCTCCTGCTGGTCGTCCTGGGAATTAGCTCTTCCAGCCCAGAGCACCCTCTGTGGGCCGGTGTCTCACCTGCTGCTGACCCCTGTGTCCCTCCCGCACCCCAGTGCCCTTTACATCAGGGGTCTGCCCCCAGCAGTAACCCACAATCTGGGTCTCCCTATCCAGGGGAACCCCAACCCTCTATTCCACATCTTGCCACAGCGGCTACTGTCAGTCACCATCTAGCCCCTGCTCACTGGGGCAGACTGCAGTCTATGAACCACTCATCAGCAAGGGGGTTAGGACCTGCTGCCTTTGCCTATCTCTGGGCTGTCTCCTTGCCACCCCAGTACCTTTTTGGCCTTTTTAGCAAGGCCTGCAGCCTGGGGTTTTACCAGGCTGGAGCTCCCCAGCTCCCTCTGCCCTTCCCCAGCACTGCTTCACCTCAGGTACCCTTCTCAGCTCCGAGGAAGCCTGGTCCTTCTCTCTCAGAAGCTAGAGAGAGACTCTCCTCCCAGCTGCTGGGGCCCTGATTGAGCTGGCTACAGCTGTGGTCAGCTACCCAGTCAGCTTCCCCCAGCCGTTCTTAATCCCTTTCCCTGCTGCAGTCCTCTCCAGGGCTGCTTTCAACCCCTTTTCTGGGGGAGTGGGGCAGCTGCCCCACTACAGGTGCCTATATAAGGAAAAAGTCCCCAAACAGGTTCTGTACCTTTAAATACAGGACATCTGGTCACCCTATATAGGCTCCCTCTGCCACCAGTGTGCAAGGAGACCAGGGGGAAATTGCCCTACAGTCTTGGGAGCAGAAGGATGGCCTTGCACTTCAGGAGGCCTGGGTTCAATTCCTGGCTCTGCTACAATTTCTTCTATTGCTGTAAATGGGGCTAATGCTTTTTGTCTCTTACCCTGATGTTCACCACCTCAGTAGGTAACCCTGCTCCTGTAACACCTAGTACAACCAGGCTCCAACCTTGGCTGGGGCTTCTAGGTGCAACTGTCAATCACTCCTTAAGGAGGAGATCATCAGGTCTGAGGATTTTAGTGTCTGACTTGGCAGGTTCTTTTCTTTCAGGGGACTGGCTATGCAGAACTTGACACTTGAAATCTTTAGGACTCTGATCTCCTGGTGAAGGGGCAGGTCAATGATTAACTTGCTTTTTGGAAGCTGCTAACCACAATGAAAGGAAGTCCAGTTTGCAGCCCTACCACCCCAATACAGAAAGCTCATGAGTTTAATTATTAAAGGGCTCATGATTTACCACAGACTAACCAAGTTGCCTAAATCTTATTCAGTGGCTGTTAATTGAATTAAGTTGCAGAGTGGGTTGGTGGTGGGGCTGTGAACAGAAGGGGTTTAAACGGAACAAAGACCAACCTGATACATTCAGACTAGGGAACTGTCCCACCAGACTCTAGGTCATGTCAATGTTTGCTTGTCCCCCTCCCCTTCCCATCTGTTCATTGCTAGCCCAAGGAAAATATTTGTAATATGGGATGCTCTGCTGGGCTAACCATCAGTGAGATCCTTTCAGGGCAGAAAGGAGGAAAATGTGGGGTACTTCTAGGATAGTTCCCCCCCCCCCCATGGTTTTCTTTATCCCTTATTTGAGGAGATGGTGACACTGAAAAGCAACTGGGGTAGAAGGCAGGGATCACTGCATTGGTCATGAACTCCCCAAAGGGCTGTTACCATACTCGGCTGTATAACTAGGGGCGTACTAAGCATGAAGAGGTGATATGCCATTGTACATGGCATTGGGGATTCCACTACTGGAATATGTGCAGTTCAGACATCCACTCTAAAAAGGATGTTAAATAACGAAAGGCTCACAGAAGAGTTGACACATGTTTAAGGTGCATTTTCCAGACTATGAATCAACTAAGAGTTCAAGCTTCTGAAATCATCAGAGGGTTAAAAGGTGAGTTGATCAGTCCAGACAGTACCTACACAGGGATAAGACATCCTCAAGTTTGAGGATGCTCTAACCTACCAGACAAAGAAGAGCCAATGGATGGGTGGCTTCACCTGCTAGACAAGTTGGAAATACAATGCAGATTTTTCAGTGTGGGTAATTAACACTGGAGCAGCTTCCCAAAGGATGGGGTGAATTCCATTACTGAACATGAGATGAAGTTCTGTGCTTGGTCATGCCAGATCATAATGGTCCCTCTTAGCCTTTTAATCTACAGGCCTCAGATAGTACAGGCCTCTTTAGCTATTGTCACAGTGCAGTAAGTGAGGCTGTTGGCTCCTGAATGGAAATGACGCCAACCAATCTTGGCACTTCTAGGGACTGATCCAAAAGTCACTGGAAAAGCTCCCAGTCCCTTGAGTGCTTTGCATGAGACCCCTAGTGAAGCCTCATGAAAGACTACAAGACTCCATAGATCACCTTGTATTCAGCTCCAATTTAGTGTGGTACAAGCCAGCAGAGCTAACTGGCTCTTATATGGAGTGAAAGAAACCCACCTGTCAAATCCAATGTGGGGAACAGGCGTTGACGTTTGTGTGCTCTCTCTCTCTCTCTCTCTCTCTCTCTCTCCCTCCCCCCAATAGTAACAGTGATGTATAAACACGGGGAGGAAACCATTTTTCAACCCTCCCTGCCCACATTAAGCATCTGACCTTAATTCTCAACTGAGATGGAAAACTCAATCTAAAGGCTTGGAACTGGTTATGAAGAAGCACCCTTCTCCATGTTGCTTGAAGCTTGCTTATTGCTAGTGGCATGCTAATGTCATGTACCACTGTCTGAACCTGCAAGCAAAACAGTACAGAAATGCACTTCAGTGAGTAGCCCTTAGGTTCTAAGTGGGGCAGCTGGGCCAGGCACAGTAGGAAAATACAGTATCTAGAAGCTTGTGATCTAAAGCTACATCTTAGACCACATGGTGGCAGAGATCTTGTGATGTGCTCTGAAGACTGTACCCCTACCAAATACTGAGCATTAGGTAGCCCTGGTTGTAACCAGCCAATATACACACGTGTCCACGTACTCATCCTGATCTGTCAGATCCCACTGCTGGAGAACTAGTCCAATTCAAATGGAAGCCAAGCCAGTGGAGTGTGAGAGAAAAGCTAAAGAGCTTAAGTGCAACTGTCTTGGTTTAAAACAAACCTTCATTTGGGAGGCTGGGGAGTGGGAGGATAAAACCTTAAAGGCCGAATTTTGATTTTCAATAGAAGGGGTAAAGTGTTGGCCTACATATTTCTTTTAGACCGGGATTTTCAAAGGAGTCTATGGGAGCTAGACTGGCTTGGAAATCCTGACAAAGTCCTAATAAGTTTCTATCTCTTTAGATAGCCTTGCATGTTTTTGTTTAATATAGATCACAAGAAAGTCATAAAAGCCAAGTGCTAATGAACTATTCCAGTGTCTAAAATAGATCAAGATAACCAAGTCAGAAATCATTTAGTGCTGCATCTCATCCTTTTTAATGTCAGATGCTGCAAAATGAGCTATCATGTTTCTACAAAATGTAGTTCTGTTACAGAACTCCCTTTTACTTCTAAAATTGAGACTGCAAAATAAAACTGACTTCATACTCATGCAGTCCCCAAGTGCAATCTAGATCCAGAATCTGACCTCTGCTGGATCAAAAGCTGATCTTGGTTAAAATCTCAGACTTTTTTTAATCTACCACAGTAAGCTCTACTCCTTATGGTAGCAGCACAGTGCAAAGTAGTAACTAGAACAGGGAGTATTTCATGACTTTACATAGATAAACATATTGGCTAAACTCAAGGGACTTGCTCTGGCAGATGGAAAAATCAGAGTAGCTTTTTATATAGCTGTTGCAAACAACTTCATATTTGAAATGGTCAAAACAACTTTCTGATGTGTGGTTCTTTGCTTGTGCTTCTAATATTAAATCGTTCTTCCAGAAGAGTCAAGGGTGGGGAGCTCTTTACAAAAACTTGAGGTGAGGGGAATATTTTAAATATATACTTCAACTTTCCCATGGGTTGCAAATGGGCAACTCTGTACTGCATAAGACACATAATAGATACTCTGAGCATGTGTAAACTGGAATAGATCTGGTGTTAAAACTTAGCTTGTACTGACTTGGAATGCACCTACTGCATCACCTTCCATGATGAGACAGATCCATACTAGTAAACCTTACAGTATTACTACACAGATCCCAAGTCAACCTTCTTTCTATTAAGAGTAGCAAGTCTTCATTAGAAGTCTAGATTGCTCATTCACCAGCTCTTACAGGAAGAGACTGGAAGAAAAGTCATGTTGGTCTGTTTTCATTAATTTACCAATGGTCTTGTAGCTCTGCTGGATGGGTAAGTATCTAGGAAAGCCTGGAATAAAAACTCCTTTTGTCAAAAGGAGTAGCTGCTGCAAAAATGCTGCTTTAAACTGGGGGGGGGGGGGGGGGCTGTACCAGAAGACTCCAAAAACGGAAGTTACTTAATTACACCAGACTTTTTTATTGGGTGGTGATGTAATGACTGTCCCACCACTGTTGTGGAAGGATAAGAGAAGCTATGTGCATTGCTCCATCCTTGGAGGTACTGCCTCAAGGTCATTCAGGAGCTTAGCAGGACTCAATTGTCTCCTATGTCCTTCCAAGAACTGCAGAATATGTACTATAGCACATCTCCCAAGGGAAGTAGACCTAAGCCATGGGGTTCTGGCATTCTGGACTAGATAATATCTGAGAGGGAGCACTTGCACTGGCAGTAGCAGGTGAATTAAGTGGCTTCCCTCCTCTGCTGTGATCCCACCCACATAATCCTTGACCGTTCCATGGAGTCCCAGTGAGGTTACCAGTTGGGTTCCTTAGTCCACTTGAAGGAATAACGTTGTCACTAATTCTCATCTATTGACGATCTTGCTGTTTGGAGAAGGCTTTGTTAATTTTTTTTAAAGGGGAGACTTTCTAAAGTGCCTTAGTGATTTAGCCACAAGTCCTCTTGTGAATTGGTGGGATTTGTGCTCCTATCTTAGACATTCCTGAAATATCTCTTCTCCTCCCCCCCCCCCCCCAGTATTCCCACCTCAATCTGTTGGTCATTCTAACCTGGCATAAGTAGAGGCTCCCACTGATTTCAGCTGTTTGTTAACTTTGTGCCTGGGTAGAATTGGCTCAACTCAAACCTTTCGTAGGAACACCTGTTAGGCTAAGCGCCAGTCAGACACTTCCAGTTCCATCTTCATGAGGTGCCTTATTTATGGCTGTTTCTGTTGCTGATCAGGTGTATAAAAGATTCCCAAGTTTAATATTCCCCCAGCTCTGTGTGAGACCATGTGAGGAGAGATGAATAAGACTGGAACTTCATCTTGGAAAATAGACGACTAAGGGGGGATATGATGGAGGTCTATAAAATCATGACTGGTGTGGAGAACGTAAATGAAGTATTCGTTACTCCTTATCCCACAAGAACCAGAGGTCACCCAATGAAATTAATAGGCAGCATGCTTAAAACAAACAAAAGGAAGCATTTCATCATACAAAGCACACCTGTGGAACTCATTGCTATAGGACATTGTGAAGGCCAAGATTATAACTGAGTGCAAAAAGGAACTAGAAAAGTTCATGGAGGATAGGTCCATCAATGGCTATTAGCCAGGATGGGCAGGGATGGTGTCCCTAGCCTGTTTGCTGGAAGCTGGGAATGGGCGACAGGGGATGGATCACTTGATTACCTGTTCTGTTTGTTCCCTCTGAAGCCCCTGGCATTGGCCACTGTCAAAAACTGGATATTGGGCTAGATGGACCTTTGGTCTGACCCAGTATGGCCATTCTTATGGTGCATTTGGTGAAATGAATGAGTGGTAGCTGATGCCTGAGCAGGGACTGCTGAGCAGGAAAATATACGAGACTTTTCCCAATAAGAGTGCTTAGTTGTCGTCCTCTCCTGGACTTGGGCACACTTAGCCCAACAGGTTGTACTGAGTTGTTTTACAGCCTGATATTTGCAAGATGCTGAACTTAGTGTGAGCTGCTGGGAGTCTCTCTGGTCTCTTCCATCTACTTCCATGTGCCACTCAAGGTGTTGATTCTGCTCTGTGAACCCCTCTAGTTCAGTTTCTGGTTACTCAGCCATGCCTTGAAGGGGTGGGTGCTCCATGCAAACAAGTGTTGCGTTTAAAAAAAACAAGCTGCCTTTAAAAACTCACTGGTGGTGCCTCTACTTTAGGCTCATCTATCCTAATGCTCAAATGAAAGCCCAGGTCTCTAAAGACACAGCAAACTAACCAGCCGGATTCTATTCCCACAGCCCTCTGCACACCCCTACAATCAAAGGCTTTCTAGCCACTGTCAGTGGGGAAATCTCTTCTGGGACACAAGCTCTGTGACAAAACTGCTGGGAGCTACCTGGAGAGTCTGTGTCTCTGTCTCTGTCTCCTTTCTCTTCTCCCCTCTTCCCCCCCCCACCCCCCCAGTGTGTGTGCCTTGCATAATTGCAGGCAGATCCCAGATAGCCCACAGGCAACATAACCCCTCCCAATACACCACCCTAGCTTGGCCCAACAAGATCCCTTCTATAAGAAACAGCTGTTGCATTTGGGCTCAAAGGTAGCATGCAGTCAAGTTAGCAAGTTCTTCCCTGGCTTTGCTTGAATAGGCACTACCAGCTTCCGATCAGTCTTGTATGTTGGCCCTAGAGATCCAAAATCTCATTAGACTGGGCCAGGACAGAGGTGAAAGAGCCCTTCTAGGGAGAGCATAAGATGGACCAAACCAGGGCTTTGGAGCAGAGCCCGGAGCTAGAGTGCAGAGCAGTGGAGCTGCAGGATTTTGCCTGGAGCTGGAGCGGAGCCAGAGCACAGCTCCAAAGCCCTGCCAAACAAGGGTTTGAGTGGGGTGGGTTGGTCTGGCAGTGCAGCATAACTGCATCCTTCTCATTTCTCCCCAGCTAGTCCTCACAGTCCAGTGCACTACAAATTGCCCAGGGTGAAGAATCCAATGAGTGAGCATGTGTCTTCGAGAAATGTCTCCTGACAGGTTATGTACTAGCCCACAGGCTTGGGTGGAGAAGAGATTCTCAGAGCTAGGGAAGAGGAGCAGGCTGCAACTTGCATTCTTGCACAGACTGGTCTCAAAACTCAGGCACATAGCAAGTGTCTCTCTAAAGGAATCTGACACGGATCTTGTAGGCACTTACTCTGAGCAAATGCCTACATTAGTGACTGCTTCTTGTTGTACACACTAACTCTACTGGTACCCCTCAGAGAGATCCCCTCAGAATACCAAGACCCTAAAGCTTCAGGTAAATTCTGCCCTTATCTACCATATGTCCGTGCAGCTCCCACTTATGTCAATGGGAGTTGTGGGTGTAGCCAAGGTTAGAACTTTGTCTTTAAACGTCTGTCTGTCTGTCTAATTGCAAGACCAGTGTGGTGTCACCAAGTGTATGAAACTAGCCTCTTCTCAGCAATGAGTGCAGAAATCCCCAGCCATTGTCTACATTCCTGGCCAGGTGCGCCTGGACCTTCAATGAAGCACTTCGTGACATTGTGGCTATAGAAAGAGGAGCTGGCAAATACCTAACTCAGCCAGAGGTCTAGGATGGGAGCAGGGGTAGAGTTTGCTTTGAAGTGCCCCCCAGAATCAGTAAAGAATTCCAAGACCGATCACCATAGATCAGGCTCCCAATGGGTCTAAGCGCTGCTTGGCATGAATGCACTGCAGGCTAGAGCAAAAACCGCCTCCTGCAGCAAGAACAAATCCAGCTCTTGTTCTGTAGGACAGCATTGTCTCAGCCTGTTACTGTCTTGCACCAGCTGTCATTTTGTTCTCAACAAAGGGGGGAGGGATAGCTCAGTGGTTTGAGCATTGGCCTGCTAAACCCAGGGTTGTGAGTTCAATCCTTGAGGGGGCCACTTAGGGATCTGGGGCAAAAATCAGTACTTGGTCCTGCTAGTGAAGGCAGGGGGCTGGACTCGATGACCTTTCAAGGTCCCTTCCAGTTCTAGGAGATAGGATATCTCCTTTAATTTATAATTTAAAGGCAGTATCTAGCAATCAGACTGCTTGAGCCATCCTACCGTCTGACCAGGTGACACTCTCTCTAAGACCCCCAGAGGATATGTGCGTGCATGCCCTGTTGGCCTTTTTAAGGGACTGTCGCTGATGGGTTGTACTTGGGCAATAGTTGACTGATCTAAACTTGTCTCACTTTGTTTCAGGGAAGGCTAGATCTCTCAGCCTATCCTTCCTCATTTAAGACACTGCAATGGGACTCTAGCGATCTGGGTTTAGTTCCTGGCTCTGCCACAATCGGTGTGACCTCTGGCAAGTTACTTAATCTCTTGTAAAATGAGAATTCTCTTGTGTACTGAAGACTTTAAGCTCTCTGGATCAGGAACTCATATTATGCATATCTAATATACCTTGCATAGATCTCTGATCTTCGTTGAGACCTCTGAGTGCTACTGGAATATAAATGTCTTGCTGGTAGTAGTACCTTGTCTCTATGCCCTGCAAAACAGAAGCATGCTGCTTGCAGACTGGAGCTACTGTTCCCATTGCAGCATCTAAAGGAATGCCAAGAAAAATACCAAAAGAATGATCTATTGATCATGTGGCCTAAGCTAACAAAGCTGGAATCTTCCCCCAGCCTTGTCCCAAGGTATTTGGCCTTGATTCAAGTCTGATGCTTAAAGCGTCATCTGCTGGGGTGTAGCAATGTACCTACTTACGGTGCAATATATGGCTGCAGTGATGGAGATGAATGTCCAATGTGCCTGGTGTTAAAGCAAGCCTTGGCTTATACAAGAGCTACTGTCAACTGCCTGAGATCCTTTATTTAGATATCTTAAATTTGAAGGATGGAGAAGGAAGAAATCTGACCGATGCAATGGAAACCTTCAATTCTCTTCAGTCCCACGAGGAGAATAATAGTTTCAGACTGTAGCTAGGAATGAACTTCAGTTGTACACTGCCTAGCCCAGCCAGGAATTCCAGCCAGGAAAAATATCAACAGTTCCATTAAAAAGTCTGCCGGTTTGCTAAAGTAGTGAAATAAACATACCTGTAGGCACAACTGACTGAACCACACAGGAAACTTTAACTAGCATGAACACACACAGATGTACTCCTCCTTTCCCGGTATATCTACCAGATAAAACCACGGGGCTTGCATGGGAATACGTAGATCAAACAGCAGCCATGTGGATTATTAGTGGAAGAACCAGTTCGGATCAAAATGAGAAGGGCTTGAAAGCATGCGCCTGAAGCAAAACCAAAATTCAGTCTAGTTTTGTTACCTTCCAGCTTCATGCTACTGTACTTGGCAAATTCCATCTGGAACCAGAAGGGCCACAATGACCAGGAAGAGGCTTTACGTAACAGTAAACCTTTGTGCCAGAAAACTAACTTGGTGGTGGTCTACATAGGATTTTGCAGTTTAGGTCCATCTGGGCAGTATTTCCAGCCCAGTTCTGTAGAGCTGGGACTCTATGACCACGGAAAATGATTTTATAAAGATGAAGTATCCTGTTCTATCTTGCCTCCACGCTCCTCCACTGCCAGGCAGTAATGCCCAGTAAATAGGGAAGGTTCTAGAAACAGATTGGGCATGCGCAGGGCTGAATTTTTCCAGTTCCATTACAAACCGGTTTGGGTCGGGTTTTGTCAGAAGGCTTGAACCTTGCTTCATTTTAAAGGCTGTAGGTGGAAACTGCAGTCATACAAAAGCAGCGGGGATTATCTAAAATCTGGACCAATCCTCCATTTGTCACAAAAATTTGAGGACTGGTAGATGAGTCAGGCATGAGGGATTAAAGAGATGGGAATTTCTCTGAAAGAAAACCAGTCGGTACAACTCTAGCGTCAAAATGACTGGCCTATAGTGTGGAGACTAATATATGTACTCTGCAAGTGCTGAGTGTTTTCCATCTACTGGAGTCTGTAACCCACGAAGTGTGGTGGGTTTTTTTGTGGGTAGGGAGTTATCATATATAACTACTGCTACCCTCACGGAGGGAGATGACCTACCTAAGGCTGCATAGCAAATGTGTCAAGCATGAAGGAGAGGCTAAAGCAGTAGTGAAATAAGCTCCCATGCAGTTCCCAACCCCCAAGCAGACTTGTGTAAAACACTATAGGCAAAGTGATCTGCCTAGTGCAAGTTCAGTAGATTTCTTCCCTCCCCCTGTTCATGCACATCTAGGTGTGGACAATGTAGTCAGACACTCAGGTACATTTGTAGAAAGATTTCCTAGCCAAATTAGATGCCTAATGAGCTAAATGCCCCCATACCAAAGCAGTGCCTAAAACTTAACTGGGGGTGTGTGGTGTGTGTTCAGTCTCTCCCCTCTTGCATTCCCATGCTATTTCTGTCTCCCCCTCCCCCCTGATCCTGCATGCATCCTTTTGACCATGCTACTTGCTTTTTCACTTAAATCCAGGGCAGCAGGGACCATTTCACTTTTCTCTGCTGCTTTAACCCACTGGAGTAAAATAAGAGTGCTCCAATAACCGCACCAGGCCCCTCATGAGCCAGGTATCCCAAATAAACCAAGTGGAGGTGCCGTGAAAAGGAACCCTCCTCACTCGTGTTTAGTGGTTAGCCCTTGTTGTGGTTTACACAGTCAAAGTACTGGTGACACTGACTCTTTGCTTCAGACCGCTGGAGTGAGGGAATGAGACTTCATTCCTCTTCAGTCTTTCAGTAAGACTTTTAAGGGGAGTGGGGGGAATCCTGTCAGGTATGGGGCACATTGAGGTCCACTTTTCTGGGGGTCTAACTGAAACTTCAGCTGTTTCTCACAAAATCAGCCTCCAGTATACTTCCCCACCCCCCAAAAGCGAAACCATTCTCATGGAACAGTGCCTGTGGAAACCTGCACTCTAAATCTGGGAGAGGGGTTGGCACGTGATGCTGTGGGAGATTTTTCTCTTCCTAATCTTGGCAGGGGTTTAAATTCAGAAGCATCTTCTGAGATGCAGGTCTGAATTCTCACTAGAGACACACCATGTCCCCTAAGATGATGGCTGCGATGTGAGGGGCAAGAATGAAAAGACTGAGGTTTTCAGAGCAGCCCTCTTTATAAGGAGGCTGAGTTTCCTGATGTCTCTGGTTGCAACAGATGGGATCTTACTGAAAAATCCAGCCACCCACCTCCCCTGTGCTCTAGAGACAGCTGCCTGGGTAGAACAGCCTGCCTGTTAACCACATTCAAAATTCCTTGCAGGTGGGCTGTCACCAGAACAGACAGCGAGGTTCTTCAGTAGCACGCTGCCTTGTTTCAATGTTCAAAGGGTAGGTGGCAGCAAAGCCGTTGAGAAACAAAGTGTTAAAACCTGTGACTGAAATGTCTGCAATCCTCCTTGCTACTGCTCCTTCAGCCTGCCAGAACTAGGGTGGCCAGATGTCTGGTTTTTAAAGGGACAGTCCCGTACTTAAGCCCTCCTGCAGGTGTCCCGACTTTTTCTTTTAAAAAGGGGGAAATTGTCCCATATTTTTTTTTGTCTTCCCCCAGCATCAGTACTGGTAGGTGCTGCTGCTGGCCGGATCCCTGCTCGCCAGTGGCCCACTCAGTGAGTGGCAGGGGTCCAGCGGCCGAGGATGGGGGTGGGTGTGCAAGGCTGGTGGAGAGGCAAAGCTGAAGCACACAGGGCCGGCCGCTCCCCGTGCTGGTCCGTCAGCACAGCCCCCGCTGCGTGCTGGCTCTCGGTCAGCGGGGCCTCATCCTGTTTCCAGCCGGCACTGGCTGCAAGCTGTGGTGGCTGGTAAGTGCCGGCAGGTGCCAGGCAACAGCCGGTTACGTGTCACCTCTGCTGCCCCCACCCTGGCCCTTTACATGCTCCCCCCTCTCGCTGTTCTTGCCCTGCTTTGCCCCTTCACCCCCGCACCCCACTGCTCCTCCATATTCTCCCCCACCTCACAGGGTGCGTCCTGCTTCCAGTGCTGTGCAGAGAACCAGCCCCTGGTCGGAGCGCTCAGCTCATCACAGCCTGGCCAGCAGGCTTCTTCCTTCCCCCACTGCCTCTGGCTGGGCTGGCACCCCGGGAAAGCCCAAGACCCTCCAGCCTGGGGCCTGACTAGGAGGAGCGCCCTGTGCCAGCTGTGTGAGGCTTTGGCACATGCAGGGAAGTCTCTCTCTGCCCCTTGGCTACGCTCTGGAGTGGCAGGGGGAGGGGGGGGAAGCTATTTCCAGCCTGTTTGTGCCCCTCCACAGCAGCTCCCCAGGCACACCCTCTTCACCCACCTCTCCGCCTCCCCCACCCTGGGTCCTGCCCCCAAGGAGCATGGGACTGCTCCGTCCCCTAGGCACCCTCCCCTGCTGAGCCACCTCTCTGGCCGGGTTCACTGAAGCCCCTGCAGTCAGGTTCCCTGGGCCCTGGTGCACAAGGCATCCTTCGGACTTAACCCCTTCCTGCCCACGCTGTAGTCAGGGGACAGGAGGCAGCTGGATTATGTCTGTGGCCAGCAGCAGCCTGGAGGTGTTAGTTGCCTTTGGACATTGTGCAGGAAGGGACAAGCTGCTTCCAGCCACAAGGGAGTGGGCGGGGAGAGATGAGATCTGCAGAGACTGGCCAGGTCATCCCTCCCCTGAAGCTGGAAGCAGCTCCCGCCCCTTCCCTCCTGCACTGTGTGGAAAGGCAGCTGCTGGTCACATTCTGGTGTGAACCCTGGCAGAAATCTGGGGAGGGGGGGAAATGTGGCCCCCCCCCACATTTTGCCTTGAAGATGTGGTACCAGGAGAGGTGAGTCTGTCCCAGGGGCCCACCCAGGCATGGAGGGTGGAGAGCACTGGGCAGGGAGGGTCGGGTCAGTCAGTCACTGTGTGTGTGATCCTTAAAGATAAGAAGGTAAATAAAATGAATCCAACTATGCAGTGTTTTTTTTAAACACCGGCTCAGTCAACTGAATGTTTGTACTGCATAGTTCTGATTGCTGTTGAACTTGCTTGAATGTGAGTAATTTTACCAGGTGTCCTGTATTCAGCATGGGGAAATATGGTCCCCCTCGCCGGAACTGAGGTTTATTTGGCCAGTAGTTCTGTCATTTTCCAATCTCCCATCTCTTCCCTCATGATATCTCAATTCCTGTACTTAATTCAGCACTATTTAAGAAATACGTGGACCGTTTGGGTGGTCATAGGAGCAGCTGGCAGTTTCACAGGCTCTCTTTCTGGGAACAAACCTACAGTTTGCTTCGCTCAAACTTTTCGTGTTTCTAAAGAGCCTGCTGTGGGCATGACATGCCTGAGAGACGGTAACAGACCTTGAACAAGTAAATCAAACATTCCATTGTTAACCTCTCTTGGAGCCTTGAATCGCCTCTACATGGTGATCGTTGCAAAGCAATGACTTTAATCTTTTGAGGCATCTGCTACATGACCACCATTGAGGTGTTGCTTATTCATGGATGGGGGCGGAGGGGTGGATGAGGTTACGTTTTGTGGGCTGTCTCTTTATTCAGGCTTCAAGAATTGTGCTGATTCTTGCCAACCTCTTGCTATTGAAGTTCTTGTAACTTTTGTCAACTCTTTCTTGACCATGTGTATAGCGTAACTTAAGAAGCTTTTGGCTTCAGGGGTTGAAATTCCTTGGTGAGACTAGGCAGTACAGAAATGGGTGGGTAAACATGGTCATGTTAACACATAGTTGCCAGGGTGACTGTTTTTGTTGTTCGTGCTCAAAGCTTCTGAAGCTCTTCAGTTACTATAAACGATAGTGCCATAAATGTTCATTTTGCAGCATTGTTGTAGCTGTGTTGGTCTCTCTCATGCTGGGACCAGGTAGATGAGGTAATACCTCTTACTGGACCAACTTCTCGGTCAAAGAGACCAACTTCTGAGCACCACAGCGCTCAGTGCCTCTAGTCTGTCCCATGTGGCTACATTTACATGGATCCCCTGCCTACAGGCAGCCACAACAGGTGGAAACCCAGGGGCAAAGATTGGCACCCTTTGCCAGCAGCAACAGACTGCTGCTTGGCCTTTCATTCCCAGCTCCCAAGTTGTCTGGTCTTCTTAGCAACCAGCTCCCAGGTTGGTACCTCCAGTCTGCTGCTCCTGTGCTGTCAGCCTCCAGTTCCCTCCTGAGCCAAGTCCTCTGTACGATACTCGAGCGTATGAAGGGAGATGCAGCCATTTTAAGTGCTACTCATTGCATAGCAGGGAGAAAACTGAACCACTTGTGTCTGGAGATGGCCCTTCCAGAGCTGAAGCGTAGCAGTGGAGCAGTATGGGGACATCTTAAGCACAGTATCTACTGTGCAGGACAGGAGTGATAGAGTACAGAGCCCTGCAGCTGACTCCTGCATTGATGGCATGGGGTTGAGTTGAGTGGATCAGAATACGTTGTAGGAGGGCACGCTAATTCACTGCTTAAGCACATGAAAGCTGGTATCTGCCTGCTCCCACTCGAGGTGGTGAAAGGCTGTCATCTGCAGGCTGAGATGCTCCAGGAGCTGCTCACTAGCATGCGGTGTTCTGGTTGCATTAATATGCAACAGCGTATGTGTTACATGGAGGGAGGTGCATCACTGTCTGAACGCTGTGCTAAAGCAAATGAGGTGGTGACACTGAAGTGGGCACATGAGTGCTGGGAGAGATGAGTTGCTTCTTGGGATCATGGTTACAAAGGACCAAAACATCTGCTGCTTGGTAGTTCCACGGCGGTTCTTCGCTCCGCAGCCTGGGCTCTAGTCTGAGACTTGGTGCGGTAGGTTTTCTATTGCAATGTAACGTACCCTCAGTGTCTTGGGATCCTTCCTTACAAAAGGGTGGAATCTCTTTAGAGAACGGACTTGCTCGGTTCTTTACCAAACAGAACAGACCCGCCAGTCCTAATTGCACTAGTAGCAATACCTTTGAGCAAACAAATTCCTAGCTACAACTTCACTCTAAGCTAACACTTTTTAAGAATTCTATTGCCTGCCTTCCTGACATTACCTTTGGAGGCAGCGGCTGACTCCTACGACCCTTGGGATGTGCATGCACAGAAGTGGTCTGTGATCTTGAGGTTCCCTCCTGACTGTAGCTGCAGTAAGACTTTATTTCTCTCCACCCCACTCTCCCTAACTCCAGAGGAACCTAGTAGGTAGCCAAGTGGCAATCATCACTCTTCCTGACCCTCCCCCCGCCCCCCATCCCCTCCATGTCACCTTTAACACCTGTTACCAACCCAGCTCCATAGGGACTGCTGTGAAATAGCCTTGACTATGGCAGGTGGGGGAAACAAAGGGGGAATAGAATCTCTGTTGGGTTGGAGTGTTAAGATTACAAGCACTGAACTGAGTGATTCACCTAGCATCTATGTAGGTAGCAATCTGCAAGTATAGTGTACAAAAAGGAATCCAATGAGGGTGAAGGGAGAGAGACACACTTGTATTTGGCGATGAAGCTGCCATCTGACTGGGAATACTAACTAAACAGTGGCTCCTCTTACTTCATGAGGTATGTCCTGTTGTCCCATTACTCCCCTCCCCTCCAGCTGCATAATGACCTGCATTTTGCAAGAAAGGAGCAGGCTGGACTCCCTAGAGTTGAGGTGGGGACTCTGTAATCGCTTCGTGAGTGTGAGGAAAGCCTGACCCCATTCAGGTCCTCTCATCCCAGGATCTAGACCTGTCCCACCTTGGGAGACATGGTGAGGGGGAACACCCTGTAAATGATTTGGTTTGCTCTCTGGAGGATGTGACCCTCACCCTTGTCATGCACTGGAAGAAGACGACACTGAAGAATAACAAGGTGGTGATATCGACCACTACTGAGCCTTCAGAAGGCTCGCTTATGGCAGCAACAGCTTTCCTCCAGAAAGGCTTCTGGAGTGGGACTTTCAGATTCTGCAATTTACATGGCTAATAGCAAGACCACGGAACATTTAACCTTTGTCTTTTAGGGCTTGTCTACACTTGAAATGCTGCAGCTGCACCAATGTAGTACTTCAGTGTAGACATTCACTACCCCAAAGGGAGGGGTTCTTCCACTGCTGTAGAGAATCCACCTCCCTGATCCTTCCATCAGCCTAGCTCTGTTTACACTAGGGGTTAGGTCTGCTTAACTACACCTCTCAAGGGTGTTGATTTTTCACACCCCTGAGCAATGCAGATTGGTCAACCTGACTCTTGAGTGAAGACCAGGCCTTAAAGTGTCAACCTACCTTCAGTTTCAATAACGCAACTTATTTTCTACCATTTACCTCTTTCTGGAGATTGACTTCTGGAGGCTTACTTAGGCGAAGGTCCTGTAACAGTTCCTTGATGTCAGTTCAGAACAGTGGAATTAATTGGCAACCTCTGTGTAAATCCTGCTGATTTTTTTTGGCTTAGGAACGTGCAAGCTGTAGACTAGTGTATTTCCTGGTTGCACAGGGCCCTTTCATAGCTGTTTGAATTCTCAGTGGGACATACCAAGCTAGACTGACATCAGGAATTATAAGAATTTGTCCTCAATAGATTCTACCTTTCTCCCACCCACTTTATATTAAAAAAAAAAAGTTACTAATTAATTCTATATGGTCCAACTGGGACATGTATAGAAAGAAGAAACATCTGACCGTTTATTTTAAGACTCTTAAAAGCAACCCCTGAATAACTTGATAAAGTAGGACCTCCCACCCCGGAAAGCCTTGGAAGTAGGCTAATTAACTGGCACCACAAACCCTGGCTTTCCCAATGATTATGCAATGAAAACTTTTTTTTTTTAAAACCCTACTTAGCTTCAGCAGGGACCTTCTAATGATCCATGTGAATGGCAGAGCTGAGCAGAGACGTTTTCAGGTGAGAATTTTTCCCATATTGGGACAAAATTGTGACCTGTTGAGCTTTTTGGAGGAAAAGGGCTGTGGGGCTGGGTCTCCCTCTCCCACAGGTCAAGTGCCGCTCACCCAGGATGTGGGAGACCCAGGTTCGAAGCTCTGGTCTGAATCTGGCAGAGCAGGGACTGAAACCTGGGTCTCCACTCCCAAGTGAGTCCCCTAACCACTAGAGGTTGTGTGTTTTTACTTTGGAATAGCTCAGTTACTTCTGGTCAGCAGGTATTGACTAGACCTCTCTATTTCCCCTCTTCACATGTATCCAATTAAAATTGTTTCCCCCAAGGGTGGGAAGGTGCCCCCCCCCCACCATGCGTGCGCACACACCTATTTTATTGTACAATTAGATGAACTGTTGCTCTTGATGCTTCACATGAAGGCATAAAGTGGTGGCACCTTCCTCTGAAGTATCTGGTGCAGGTCAGCACAGGAGACCTTTACCTGGTGTTCCCTTGTTTACAAACTGCCTGCTGCATTTGAAAATGGTTGTCGCTTCATGGATTGGATGCATTCTGAGTCTTCCCGAAGCAAGGAATGGCACAAGTTCTCTCCGTCTTGGGGGAAGCTCTTCTGGAGTATCCTCCCACAGCAAGGGCTAGTTTCATTTTCTTTGCAGGTATTTAGCCTGTGATGGCTTTGGGCTGTTATAGGCAGGGACAGTCAGGAGCTAGTGGCAGGTTTCCTGGCTGAAGCTGAGGGTATGCTTCCTGGAAAGACACTTAGCTTCCAAGCCAGCCATTGTGATCGAGTCTGACCTCTTGTAGAGCACAGGACATTCTTTTTAGGTGACAAATATGAGGAACTGTCCCAGATTGAGGTGGTTTTGGGACAAATTGATAAACTAAACAGTAATAAGTTACCAGGACCAGATGGTATTCACCCAAGAGTTCCAAAGGAACTCAAATGTGAAATTGCAGGACTGCTAACTGTTGTCTGTAACCTATCATTTAAATCCACTTCTGTACCAAACGGCTGGAGGATAACTAATGTGATCCCAATTTTTAAAAAGGGCTCCAGAGGTGACCCTGGCAATTACAGGCTGGTAAGCCTGACTTCAGTACCAGGCAAACTTGTTGAAACTATAGTAAAGAACAAAGTTGTCAGACATCTAGATGAACATAATTTGTTGGGGGAAGAGTCAATATGGTTTTTATAAAGGGAAATCATGCCTCATCAATCTACTAGAATTCTTTGATGGGGGTCAGCAAGCATGTGGACGGGGATCCAGTGGATATAATGTACTTAGATTTTCAGAAAGCCTTTGACAAGGTCCCTCACCAAAGGCTCTTAAGCAAAGTAAGTTGTCATCAGATAAGAGGGAAGGTTCTCTCATGGATTGGTGACTCTTAAAAAGATCAAACAAAGGGTAGAAATAAATGGTCAGTTCTCAGAATATAGAGGTAAATAGTGGTGTTCCCCCAGGGGTCTGTACTGGCCTTGTCCTATTCAACATTCATAAATGATCTAGGGAAAAAGGGGTAAACAGTGAGGTGGCAAAATTTTGCAGATGATACAAAACTACTCAGATAGTTAAGTCCCAGGAAGGCTGCAAAGAGCTACAAAAGGATCTCTCAAAACTGGGTGACTGGGCAACAAAATGGCAGATAAAATTCAATGTTGATAAATGCAAAGTAATGCCCATTGGAAAACATAATCTGAACTATACATATAAAATGGTAGCGTCTAAATTAGCTCTTAACACTCAAGAAAGAAATCATGGAGTCGTGAATAGTTATCTGAAAACATCCACTTAATGTGCAGCAGCAGTCAAAAAGCAAACAATGTTGGGAATCATTAAGGAAGGAATAGATAGTAAGACAGAAAATATTATATTGCCTCTATATAAATCCATGGTACGCCCACCTCTTGAATATGTGCAGATATGGTTGCGCCATTCCAAAAAATATTGGAATTGGAAAAGGTTCAGAGAAGGGCAACAAAAATGATTAGGAGTATGGAACAGCTGCCATTAATCTCTCCTCATCTAAGACTGGGACTTTTCAGCTTGGAAAAGAGATGATTAAGGGGGGATATGATAGAGGTCTATAAAATCATGACTGGTGTGGAGAAAGTGAATAAGGAAGTGTTATTTACTCTTCACACAAGAATTAAGGGTCACCCAATGAAATTAATAGGCAGCAGGTTTAAAACAAAGGGGTGTGTGTGTGTGTGTGTGTTTCTTTCCACGCACACACCCCCACAGTCAACCTGTGGAATGTTTTGCCTGGAGATGTTGTGAAGGCCAAGACTATAACGGGGTTTAAAAAAAAAAACTAGATTAAATTAATTGAGGATAAGTCCATCAATGGCTCTTAGCCAAGATAGGCAGGAATGGTGTCCCTAGCCTCCTTTTGCCAGAAGCTTGGAATGTGTGACAAGGAATGGATCATTTGATTACCTGCTCTGTTCATTCCCTCTAGAGCACCTTGCACTGGCCACTGTCAGAAGACAGGATACTGGGCTAGATGGACCTTTGGTCTGACCCGGTATGGATGTTATGTTCCCCAAAATTCCTGGAGGGAGCTTTTGATTTTTTTTCTCTTTTTTAAAAAGACTGGGCATAAAAGGAAAAGATGCAGGAGAAGGATAAGGCTGGAGGGTTGTACTGCTTCTATACTTGAATGGAAAACACTCCGATCTCCAGGGCTGTCAGGATTATTAACTTGTATTACCATAGTGCCCTAGTCACAGACCAGAACCCAATGGTGTTGGGTGCTGTACAAACATAGAACAAAAATGACCCCTTCTTTGGGCACCACAGCCCGGTTAAAATGAGAGTAGCAAACTAGCTTGATGGTCCAAAGGGCAGTTTATTTGCAGGCTGCTGGCAAGATGACTTCACAGTGGTCTTTAGTTCAATGCTTATCTTGTGTCTAAATGGTCTTGTCCATACCGTATTGCAAGTTTCCTGATATAGTGTCTCCTTAGATGGGGGTAGTCAATAGGCAGATGGTGAGCCAAATCCAGACCACCAGATGCTTTTGAACAGACCCCAAAATATTTGTATTTATTTTTTTTTTCCTCTGCAGTCTGGGCCTTGACTATACCTTGGCCAAGACATTTGGACCTTGAAGAAAAAAATAATTGACCTGCCTTAGATACCGAGTATAAGTTTGCTTTGTATATAACAACATAATTAGATATTGTGTTATAGGAATCCTTGAGTGTTACATATATTGACTGACAACTCAGCTGAACCTCATGCAAGATTTTTCTGGTTTTGGGGTGTAGCTCTTCTGAGGTATGTGCAAATTATAGGTGGAACTTATTTTCAAGCTGTACCCTTCAGTTTTATCACTTGAAATACTCTGGAAATGTAGACACCTTTTTTTATTATTATTTATTTAGTTGAAAGTTCTTTAACTTGGAAAGTTCTCCAACTTGGCTAATGTTCTTGCTTAACTCAGAAGACACTGTAATAGATGGCTCCTTTCATCTCTAGAGTTAGGTGGCCTGATTCTCCTTTATTAAACCCATGTTCAATGAAGTTGCTCCCACTTCTCATCAGGGCATGTGAGAACAGAATCACAGATCCATTGTTGAAGGTGTAAACAGGATATCCTTCACCAGAAAAACTGTAGTGGGGAGGGAAATCGCAAGTCTAAGGAGCCATTTTTGTTTTGTGCTTGAATTAACTGATGGTGGAGGAATAGACTTGCCATTGATTCAGCAGATGCATGGATGGTGATCTAATAGCAGTAAGCTTCTGATCTGATGGGTCCCTTTCTCCACCTGGAAAACCAACATCACTCTAGCAGATAGAAAATGGGCAAAGTGATTGGTTGAGGAGCTGCCGTGCTTGATCTGTGATTGCAAGGGTGGGTTACATGCAGCTTAACTCTACCTAGCTTGGGGAGCAGGGTAAAGAATGTTGGAGGACTTCTTACACTGAGGCTGAGAGGTACCCAATGAGTTATGGACCTTGGAAGACCTGAGCAGTTCCAAGAACTACTTCAGGAAGGAGAAACAAAGATGGGGCTGATTCACTGAACACCAGTTGGACTGAAAAGCATAAGACAGAAGGTGACTAGTGATGGATATAGTCAGAGGAGAGGGCCTTGGTGCTAAAAGAGCATTGTAATGGAACTTTGGAGGATCAACTTCTTTAATTAAATAGGTGCACTACTTTCTAGTAGTTTGTCGTAAAACAATGAAGCTTCCACCACTTCCGTGGCCTTTTTATAAACTCGCAGTATCCTCCACCTGGTTTTTGTTTAGCTAAAATTTGTTCAATTTCTCCCTCAATCTGTATTTACACCCTTGCTCTACCATTATGCTATCATCACCCTCCTAACTCATCAGTTAGCCAGCTATACATATAGTTCAGCCTTCCCTGCATATCTCCAGCCCCTTGACCTCTTTCCTCTGAACACTCTAGCTCTTTTTTTTTTGGTGTTGAACTGAATGCTATGTTCCAGGTCTTGTCATCCTAGTCCATGCAGGAGGATAGATTTCGTGGATCTCTTTTTAGGAGGGGCATTGTTTCACTGCTTTCAATTTGTTATGGCTTCTGACTTTATTCTTTTTTTTGGCATTACGGCTTTCCAGGTGTTGCCCTCTTTTGAATTTATGTCCCTAGATGCATGGTAGAATCTAATCTGAATTCCTGCCACTGTCTCCAGCCTGCCTAGATTCCTTGTCATTTGTCCCTTACTAGCTTGGTGGAGGGGTGGGAGAATTCTACCTTCCACACGACTGAAAGGAGGGGGAATGTTGGTAGCTGTCCAACAGCACACAGCAGTGACAGGTTCAGAAGACAAGTGAAATGCCGTATCAGATTGCAGTAGCTGACCGGACTACTCTAGCCGTATACAGTATCTGTTGTAGAGCTGGGTATTGGAGAAATGGCATCACTGTAATCCACAAATCCAGTTTTTAGATCCTTGTCTCCCTCTAGCAGCTGAGCCACAAACTTTCGTTTGCTACCATCTCTTGAGCTGTAGAACCATTTGCTGAAGCAGTAGAAGCTCATGCTTTTATAGCCGCGGTCCCCAGTTAGTCTCTACAAAAGTCGTATGGGCAATGATGCCCTGGTCAGGATCAGGAAGGAGGAGAGTTCTCATTTTATGCAGAAGATTGGATTAACTAGCTCAGGAGGTCTCCTCTTGTCTTGTTGACAATGGGCCAAATTCTAACCTTTTGTAAGTGTACAACTCCAATGACTTCACTGGCAGTTGCACACCTGTACTGAGGTTCAGAATCTGACGCCAGGTGTATAGATCCCCCTCTTCCTTTGACATGGCCACTCCTTGAAATCCTACTAGTACACCTCTACCCTGATATAACACTGTCCTCGGGAGCCAAAAAATCTTACCATGTTATAGGTGAAACCACGTTATATTGAACTTGCTTTGATCTGCCAGAGCATGCAGCCTCTCCTTCCCTCCCCCCCCCCCTTCCCCGAGCGCTGCTTTACTGCATTATATCCAAATTCATGTTCTATCGGGTCGTGTTTATATTGGGATAGAGGTGTAGCTTTTTAGCCCACCTTCTAAATGGGTGGAGGAGGGGAGTATTCTAAAGGTGTACGAGGTTAAGAATGTTCTAGATTTGTTCCCCAGGGCATATAACTAAAACAGAAGCCCCGCATGGGACTGAGGACACTTCTCAAGAAAGCTATTGGACTGGACTGTATGTATGTGTCTGTAGAAATGGCATTGTGTGGTTTCATGTTCACTGGATCTCATAGTACATATAGAATTTTGGTTTAGAAATCCATGTGCAAGTGGTGGTTTTTTGTTTATAATATAATCTTTCAATGATGATCATGTGACCTGTGGGCCCAAGATGTCTGCACAGGTGTCCTGGAAGGCATGACTTGAAGGCTGTGAGGTAACATGGGTATAGTCAGAGGCCTGGCTTGGCCTGCCGAGCACCTCTAGATGGAGGTGTGATGGAAGGGACCCAATTTGGTCCATTTATGGGGCTGGCAACTGCAGGGGCAGATTCTTGCAAAGTGAGTGAGAGCAAAACATGGACTCGCACAATGCATATTGTTGCTGGCTTTTTTATTTTTTCCCCCTGGGGGGTGGGGGAGAGCCAGTTTCTTTAGGGTAGAACCTCACTGTAAGAAAAGTGGCAGAAGAACCATACTGTAAAATCGTTTCAGACAACTCTAAGGAACAGTCCTGTGAGGTGGATCATGGGTAACCTTGTGATAGGGCTTTCTCATCTGCAGTCTCACCCCTTCCAATCGACACACACGGCCCATTCAACTCATAATCTTGATGTAACAAAATAACCTTGTGGCCTCTGTATTTGGGTTGATCTAATTTGGGATGGCAACAGTTCCTGAATCAACGGCTTTGGGCTATTTTAGGTGGTGACAATCTGCCATTGGCACCACTGAAGGAATTTACAAGTAGCAAGCTAATTATGTAAATGTCCACTGTCCACTTGTTAAGATCTTAATTTTCCCTAATCTGATTGGAACTTGTTATGTTTAACACTTGGTTGATTCTTTTTGTGGGGTGGAGGTTAACTTAATACATTGGATACATAATCAATACAGGAAGGAAATGCTTGTCTTAATACACCGGTCTGCATGATTTTTGGATAATGGATCCTTTTTATTTTGACTAATCTGTGTAAAGTGCTGTGAGCCTGTAAAGTACTGAGCAACTGCTCAGTGCTGAGACACTCATCCGCCTCAATTTGTTCATTCCACTCACAGGCCCCAATTGAAACTGGGGCTCTTTGTACAAACCTGCCAAGTAAGCGACAGCCCCTGCCCCCAAAGAGATCTGTTTAGATCTTTGAGAGACAAAAGGTAGGAAAAAGGGAGTGTTATCCCTATTTTACAGATGGGGGGGGGGGGGGGGGGGGAAATGATGCACAGATAAACCTGATTTCTCGGCCCCCCCCCTCCCCCCCAAACATGCTGAGCACAGCAGCTCCCATGGAAGTCCATGACCAGTCCAGCTGCAAGCACTTACCCTCTCTTGAAAGTCCTACCATAGGTGACATGCCCAAGGTTGCACGGGAAATATCTTAACACGTCAATCACATTCCTTACTTTCACTGCCCTCCTCAGGTAAGAAGGGCAGGAGTGGGTTTCTTGTGGTGACGGCCAGGATCCAGGGGTCAGGAGGACTGACCGCTTCAGTACCAAGCTTTACCATGGACTTAGTGGAGGGGCCTTGGCAAATTGTTTCACCTCCCTTTGCCTTCGAGGCATGGAACTCAGTCCAATCAGTGGAGCTACTGGCATGCTTAAAGCTGGGCATGTGCTCCAGCACCTTGGCTGAATCAGGGTCTTGGTGTTGCCTTGCATCCATCTGTTTGGCTGCGCAGGACTCAACATAAGCTCAGGTCTGGATCTGATTTGGTCTCACTCTAGTTGCCATGATCCCGTGAGTACACACACACACTCCCATGGGTATACCCAACCCCACGGCAATCCATGTTTCTCTAGCTCCATCAGTATATCTATTCAAATATCACTGCCCATCTACACAGGTGACTATTCCTGTTAAAGCCGCACATGTGGTTCTTGTAAGCTGTTCAGTTCCATCACACTCTTGGCTGCGGGGGGCGAGGGAGCTGTGGGCTGGGATGTCCTCCTACATTTTGCTGCTACTTAGGGCTTGTCTATACTGCCCGCCAGATCGGCAGGCAGCAATCAATCCAGCAGGGGTCAATTTATCACATCTAGTCTAGACGCGATAAATCGAGCGCCCTCCCGTCGACTCTGGTACTCCACCAGAGCGAGAGGCAGAGTCGACGGGGGAGCGTCAGCTGTCGACTCACCGCAGTGAAGACACCGTGGTGAGTAGATCGAAGTACATCGACTTCGGCTAAGTTGCGTAACTTAGATTTCCCTCCCCGTCCCCCACCAGTGTAGACCAGGCCTTAGGATTGGGAGCACTAGCTAGGACTCTCTCTGAGTAGCTGCTGAACTCCACATCTGTCTCTTGGAAGGAAGACTGCACGCAACACAAAGCACTTGCTTTCCTCCTTCAACGCAAGAGGTGTCCACACCAAAAGTTAAACCACAGGGCAGTTCAAGAGCCACTTATCCATTGCTCTCCTCCCTGGCTCAGATTGATTTCCCCTGCTACTTCTCCAGAAGGCTGCAAATGGATTCGTATATAGGTTGTTACACCACCCTCATGACCAGAGTAGATGAGCACCTTCCAATAGTGGATTAAGAACTGTGGTGAATATCTTGTCACATTGTTTGTAGTATGGCTGTAGCTGTGTCAGTCCCAGGATACTCGATAGACAATGTGGGTAAGAATTTTTTTTTTTACACTGGACCAACTTCTGTTGGTGAAAAATGCTTTTGATGGAGCCCTTCAGCTCTGTATAGCTCAAAAGCTTATCTTTCACCAACAGAAGTTGGTCCAATAAAAGAGATCACCTTGCCCACCTTCTCTCTCTAGTCTGTCAGAGTTCCTACTTTCTTTCTTTATCTTTCTATGCAGAGGGTTGTGTGTACACTGAAGTGGTGTCTTGATAGGGTTGTGTGTGGTGTGATTTTTTTTTTTTATATATTATTGTAATGCTGCTCTTTGTTAGAAGGCAGGTTGAAATGCACCTTACACTTGAAGCCAAAAGTTGTGAGGGCTGCAATGGTCCTTAGTTCCTGAGTGAGTTCATTCCACAATCCAGGACTGGCCCCAAGAAAACTCTGCTTCCTGCACAATACTTAACCTAATGAAGGAATCTCTTAGAGCAGTGGGCCAGGTCTTCAGTTGGTATTAATCTGTAGCTCCATTGACTAAATCGGCTTTGCTTATGTAGCGCTTGCCCAGAAACAGTAGGGTGCATATCACTTGTTATATACAATTGTTAGTAATAACGCTTCCACTGATTAGCTTCAAAAGCTTGTAAATACCCCTTCAAGGGAGACTGGTGTATCAGAGCCTCTTAATTTCCTCATCTCCTAACTGACAAAGGACAGAACCAGCCACTACACTTGTAACTCATTCTCTTCTCCGGTTCAGTAAGAAAAGCCTATACCATCCCAGAGGCATAATCCCCGTTCATGCATCCTGGTTTCTCCAGTGCCCGATAAGTTTGTTTTTTCACCTGTTCAGTTTTTAAACCTGCCTCCAGGATAATATGACACTAAAGCCAGTGGCTGAGTGAAATAGCTATCGCTGCTGTGCGGCAGAGGAATTGCAGAGCTGTAAACTGCTCCCAAAATAGAGCAGATGATGTGTCAAACTGCCCAACCATCCGAATACTCTACGATCTGATAGCTGTGGACTGTAAAATGGGGATGGGTGAACTGTTTGGAGGAGCTGGGGTGGGATGGGAACTAACGCACCTTCTGCTTAGCTGTGCGCACTAAGGCTAAAACCTTTCCTGACGGTTATGAAATGTTTGGATGAACCCTATTGAGTCTTATCTCTCCTCTCCACTTGTGAAACACAAGTGCCAAATACAAGAAGAGAGGCTGTTCTCCAAGTATTTCTGGCCCCACCAAAACCAGGGGTACTAGCTTAGAAAGCTCCCTCTGTCTAACTTTGCTTTTGTGGAAGATTCAAATAAGCACCAAGAGCCAAAGCTTGAGACTTCCATATTACCATAAACTCATCTTATTTAAATGATCGTGCTCTAAACACACTACTTAATATCTCTGGGCAATTAAGGAAACTGTTGCCTTTTGCCACAAGGAGTCTTCCCTCTGCAAATCTTTGGCTGATCCAGGGCTATATAACTCTCTCTCTGCATCTGAATGAAAGCAGGATTTATTGGACATGCAGGATTGGGGGAGCATGGAAAGGGAGAGGCCAGTGCTTTGCATAACATCCATCACAGAGCTGTTAAATTTGGGAGGCAAGGCTTAACAAAAGGCTGGCTGAGGTGTTGGGGAGACAAATGAGTGATTCATTACAAAGTCAGATGTGTTCTTTGGCACTGGAGTGGACAGCCGAGACTGACATTAACACATGGCGTGCTTCGCGGATTATTGGAGCTGTGCCGCAAGTGCCTTTGTCCTGAAGAATTGAGGGCTAGCTTGAGTCGTAGAGAAATATTTTGGAAATAGAGCAGAACTGCCACCATTATAGTGCCTAAATCCAGTGTATTCTGTAATCCAAGTAGAAGTGACTCCCCTCAGTGTCTCAGTAACAACCGGGTCCTAATAACCAAAAACCCTTTGGCTGTGCCCTTAATATTAACAGGAGGACCACGTGAAAATAACCATAGGCAACACCTAGCACCTTGACAGGTGACTAAAGTGGGGGCAGCTCCTTTACAGATGAGGTGGCTTATCAGAGGTCACCCAATGAATTGGTAGCAAAGGTTACAAAGAGCATCTAGGTCTTCTGCGTGATGAGGATTGGGAGTCAGAGCAAGAAGGGTATCGTAAAGCATCTGTGAGTAAGTCAGTCACTCCCTCTGCAGGGCTAAGGAGGGTAGAGACTTTTTTTATAACAGTAAAGTCCACATGGCTCCAGGCAAGCTTGTGGCATTCCACTGTGCCTTGTGTATCAACGCTTTCTTGTGAAGTAGCGGGTGGGCCAGAGATGCCAGGTGCAGACCTGGATAGGGTGGGGGTTGATTTTGGCCTCTCTTTAAAGGACCCTTGCTCATGTCCTTTGTACCTGCTGTGTCCACTTTTGGAGAAGAATTGAAATTTCAGGTGCCTTTATTTTACACCTGAAACTACTAAGCGTGGAAAGTTCTTGGACTAAAATCTCAAGTGGACTATATTGATGACATTCTATTGTCAATGGAGAAGCACTGGCTTACGCCAACAGATAACCTAGCCCAGGGCTGTACACTGTTGCTGCTGTAATGACTACTCAGTCTTGTGCGTAAGATCTCTGGCCCCAACCCTCACCTCAGCCTTGCCTTCTCTTGCTGACTCAAAGGGGGGCGAGGAGGGGACATCCAGTACTTGAACTGTCAGAACTCGTAGCGGTCTCTTGTCCTAGCTTCTGCTGCAGCTATCTCCCACCCCTTCTTGGTCTGCTGAAAATTGCAGCTAATTCTGGAGCCTCTGTCCCCAACAGTGGGGCACTGAAGGGGTTAAACTCCCCACCCCCCCCGCCTTTTTTCTCTCCTTCCACTGCTTTTTTTTTCCTCATGCCTCCCTGTACCAACACTCCACAGCTACGCTTTGCCTACGATCTAGTGGGACCCATGCCAGAAGGAATGACATGAAGCCAAAAAAACTAGTCAGTAGAATAATTAACAGTCCTGGGTTGCTAAGAATTCTCCGGGAGGGTGGAGAGGGGGTTATCCATGAAGCGGCGCAGCCAATGCGGGTGAGAGGGGGAAGGCTGAGGCGAGAAGAACTCCTGGCACAAACTGCGGAGGGTGAAGCTAATGCTGTCTTAAATTTGTGAGTGAAAGCTCCCTGGCCCACGCATTCCACTGGCACCAGAGTTCACCAGCAGGTTTTAAGTTGAGTAAAAATCCTCCATAAATCTAGCTGATGGTTGTCTCATTCCTGAGAGGATGAAGGGGGAGGGGGGGCAAAACCCAGCTTGCTTACAGTCAAAATGGGTTGTTCCAGGGGAATTAGGTCACTGGGAGCTCGGGGTGCCAAGCTACCCAGAAGCTCCCAAACGAGGGAGTGAATGTAATCATCGAAAAACAGAAGAATGCGGCAGTGGTTCCAAAGCCGACATGTGGCAGGGAACTGGTCAACCCTCTGGTATGAGCCACACTAGAGGCAAGAGAATGTTGAAAAGACCAGTAGCTAGCTGTCTCAATTTCCAGATTGGTTTAGACCTCTAAAGCACCTAACACCATAAACTCTAAGTGGCCTAGGATCTGTCTACCTGCGATGCCCCCTTCTGTGGTAGTGTGGCACAGGGTGAAATCAGCAGGGTCTTTCCACCTAGCTCTCCCTTAGTTTATAACTGAGGGAGCTGCTGACAGGATGCTCTTGAGGCATGGTGCTTGACTTGCACTGAGACACCCAGAAGGCCAACACATCTGGGCTGAGGTTTGGAGGGAATCTTATTGTGGCATGGGGGTAAAGTGGGTTTTTGTTTTGGTTTTTGTTTTGTGGTAGCCAAAGTGGTGGTGGGGGGAACTTCACTGTTGTGCTGAAGTTCAGAGACTGGTGGAAGTTTGCAACTTGTTTACTTTTTGTGGTGATGGATGTCTTGATGGCTTTTTGGTCCAAGTTGGATTGAGCATCAAAAGTCGGGTATCAGCATCTCCTGTTCTATAAATTGGAATCTATTGAACACACTAGCTGGATGGCTACTTCTGGAAATCTGAAATAACTTAATGGGAGATTCCCCATGACTTTTATTGGTAAAACCAAAAACCTCTTCAGTGGAACTTTGAGGTCTACAACAGAGCTATGTTGGATTCCTCTTTATGGACTCTAAATAGCCTACTGGTTACAATTCACTGTCTTATTTTCTGTAAGCATTGGACCAGTGAAAGTGTGGTGACTGCTTCATGAATTACTGGCCTTCAAAGACTAGACCGGGCATCAAACCAATGTCCAGATTAATCTCCATTGAAGTCTGTGGAATTGTCCCAGAGAGGAATTGGACCCATTATACTCCAAATAGTGTTTCTACTTTGTAGGAGGGGACATGGTGTGGGCCCAAGTTAGGAAAGTTATGGGGAGGAGGGGAAAATCCCAATTTGGAATTGCCAGAAAGATGGAAGGAAAAGGACATCAGATCTGTTGTTCCACATGGTCCAGTCTGAACTAGTGTCTGGCTTCCTTCACTTGAGTCATTGGGCTATGACATACACTCATACTAGATACAGTAGAGTCATGCCTCAAAGCATTTTTGGAAGAAAGGAGAAGGTCAGAAGGCAAAGAGGGGCTGGTATAGGCAGTAGAACTGCAGGCAAAGTAGTCGTAAAAAGGGAAGATCTCAATTGGGGAGTGTTGTACAGATTTACCCTTGAGGAAATCATTTGGAAGAGGAGAGTGGCATGGTGGATTTCACCAGGCCTGGCATTCTAGGCAGATATAGCAGAGCAATTTTCTTGCAGTGATGTGGCTCTGCTTGGCTGTGGCAGGGCTTAGGCAACTCCTGATTTTGTCAAACTGGGAGTGCACTCACTGGCTTTTGCAGAGACCCTGCCCCTCTCGTCCTGCTTTGACTGATCACAAAAAAATCCTCTTGCTAGGTAGGGAACTAAAAGCTTTGGCTTAGAGCCTGTCTAAAACCAGGGATCATTGGGGGAGGGGGGTAGCATCTATCTAGAAGTTCAGGCAAATCCATATTGCCACAAACACACAGCTGCCTAGGGACTTTGTTGCTGTCCATGTGGGGCACACTATGCTAAGCTGGACATTTTAGTGAGAGCAGGGCAGGATCTTGACTATTAAAGCATGGATCACTGCAATTTGATCTTGGAGGGAAACTTTTTCGCCTCGTAGGGCTGGGCACAACTGAGCATCCAGGGTAGTACCCCTTGCCAACAGTTTATTGCAATATTTAAAGTAGGTATAATGCCGGCGTCTCTTTCAAAAGGGAAGCGACTAGTTTTAATGGTTCCCAACTAAGCACTGTATTTTGCAGTCGGATGCAGACTGAATGGTGAAATGACTAATAGAAGTCCACCTTCAGTGTTAGAAATTGCTCCCACCAACAATAACCCCAGCTCCTCCCATGAGGTGTTGCTCAGGGAACACCACCCCCATCATATGCACCCTAGACTTTTTGCTGGAATTCTCTCTATTGTTCAGAGGCCCCAACCAAGTTTGGGACCCCATTGTGCCAGGTGCTGGAGAGAGGCACAGTAAAAGTCCTGTCTAAAAAGACATGACTGGCAAAGGGTGGGATGGGGCATAGTAGGGTGAAGTGACTTGCTCAATGTCCCAGCAGGCAGCGTGGAATAGAACCCAGGTCGCTGACTCCCAGTGCCTGACCCACTTGCCCCCTCTCCCTCTTAGGGACCAAAAGTAACTTTTTTAGAGCCACCTGACTGATAAACAAGCAGTCGGGCTCAATCCAGGCCTTAGTGGATGGGCATTTTTCCCCTCAAGCCAAAAGAACACAATCGCAGTAGCCTCCTAGATGGCAGTTTCATCACTAAAGCCAAGGATTTGGGGCGTGGGGGGGAGGGAAGAGTAAGTGCACTTCCCTCACCCCTACAGAGCCCCAGACTCCTTGGCAGGAACAGCTCAGCCTCTGTGCAGAGCTGAGAGGGCATCGGACTCTGACCCCATGGCCTCACAAGACCTCACTCAGCCTAGGTTGCATAAAAGGGCTTGATGGATTATAAGGGTTCCATGCCGTGGCAGCTCTAAGCCAGTATTTCAGGCACCGGCACGGACTCTCCCTGGCGCTGTGCGCGTGTGTGTTGATGGCACTCTCTTGAAAATGCCACCTCAGCCCTTTGAACTGTCACAGTAAAGTCCTGATACTGCTAGGTTGGTGCCCCTGCTGGAATGGGCATAGGTCTCATGCCAAAGATACACATTACTCTGCATCATTTGCTCCACAGGAATTCTTCATCGGGAAGAAGGGTTCTGTTTAACAGCTAGGAGAGGCACACTTCATTTTACTTGTTTTCTCCCCTCCCCTCCCCTCCCCTCCCCTTTTGGTTTTTTTGCCTGAATGGGACAGGCCTTTGTTGGCCAAGAAGCAGCAACTGCTACTGACCCTGTAAACTTGCTTTGGTTTTATAACCTGTTCTCTTGCTTTGGCCTCAAGCAGACCTGAACCCAAAAAGCCATGAAGCTGGGTTGGGTGACAAACGTCCATTACTTGCTTATCATGCTTGTTGGATGAGTCTTTGCTCACTGAACTGAGCATAATGGGGGGGGGGGGGGGGGGGGGAGAGTTTTTTCTGACGCCTAGGCCTGGTTGCCACTTACATTTTAAGTTGGCGTAGCTCAGGGATGTGGAGAGAAATCTATACCCCAGAACCCTGTGGCTCTAACCAACTAACCCCAGGTGTAGACCTAGCTTTCCTTGGCCTAGCTACCATTGCTTAAGGAGGTGGAGTTACTCCAGTTCTGGAAAAAGCACTTATGTTGCAGGGTTATAGCTACAGTGCTGCTGTAGCCCCTGTAGTGTAGACAAGCCCTTAAGGTCAGAAGTAACTTCTGACGGGTATGGAGGGAAGTGATGCCAAAGCCTGGGCTACTAAGCAAAGAGAAGGGCCAGCAAGCAGGCTGAAATCCAAAGAGTGGACTTGAAGAATTATTTTTTCCCCCCTACTCACTAGAGCTGGTCCTTTCATGGTCAGGACTCTGAGCTAATGAGCTGTTATACTTTCATGGTGGACAGTTTCCATCTTCTGAGGTGTCAATCTGGCACCTTTCTGTAAAATTTTATTAAGGGGTGAGCAGGAACCAGTGGCAATGGTGGAAACCTATGAACGAGAGTGGCTTAAATTACCTTTTTTTGAAAACGGTGTCTTTGTGGAAAAACTGCTAGTTTTTGGAATACTTTCACACCCTTAATTGTTTTTTAATTGCTTTTTGATATTTTTCACTTATCAGTGTCCCCCCCCCTTATTTCTTTTTGTCCCCTTTTTTCCTTTAGCCATTTAAAAAAATAGTAATCCCAATACTTCAAAAGTGGCCAAGGGTTTGAGGGGAGAACCATAAACAACATCAGCAAAACAATTGGGTCCATTTTTGAATGCCACAGAAGGAGAACATTGACTTCTATGAAGTGGCTTCAGTCAACTCTGCTGGGTGTGGGGGCTCAGGTCGGGACTTGGAATACAAATCTATTTGTAAAGAAATGTCTTGGCGTTCCAGCATGCCAGCTATTGGCTGGGGGTTGATTGCCTGCATGGTAGGGAGAATCCCTATGTATAACATGGAATTCCTCCTCAAATTAAAACAAAAGTATAACTTTTTAAGGTTCTAGAACCTTTATTTTTAATTTCGGAAGTGATGGTCCAATTTTTTTCTTCTTCCTGCCCTGTCTTTGCTGCCCTCCCCCGATGTTGGGCCCTGTTAGGGGTCTACTCTGTTGGTTTCAGAACTTGCACAGAGTACGCTTCAGTGAAGGCGAACGCCCAGCCCTGCACTCGCTCTGTGTGTGTCTGTGCAGGGCTGAAACGTTCCAGCAAGTTTTTTTCATTCTGGCTTTAGCAATTCTTCCTTTTTGGCTGGGGGAAATGCATCTTCAGGTCCCTCAAAACCCGGTATAGTGATTCCCATTGACTGGCTGCACTGGCACCTGGCCGGAAGAGGGCAGAGCCAGGAGAGCTGGCTACTGGTAGAAAAGCCAACAAACGGCTCATGCTTCCAGCAGATGTTCCTGCAGCTTCTTTACTCCCTGGGGCCGGTGCCAGCCTGGTCAGCGTCCAGCAGCCAGTCACTCGACACCGGGAACAGTATGCTGGCTTCTTTTGTTGCACATTGTATGAGTCAAGGACCTTGTACTTGAAGAAGGGGATGGGACACCTATTTTCTCCCCCCCCGCCCCTTAAAGCTCCCAAATCTCTTAACTTAGACGAACAAACCTGAAAACTAAAGCCTCTTGACTGCATCGCCTGAAGGTGGGTGAGTTATGAGAGGGGGTGGAGGGTAGGGATAGGATACAGAGGGACCTAGACAAATTAGAGGATTGGGCCAAAAGAAATCTGAGGTTCAATAAGGACAAGTGCAGAATCCTACACTTAGGAAGGAAGAATCCCATGCACTGCTACAGACTAGGGACCGAATGGCTAGGCAGCAGTTCTGCAGAAAAGGACCTGTGGGTTACAGTGGACAAGAAGCTAGATATGAGTCGACAGTGTGTCCTTGTTGCCAAGATGGCTAACGGCATTTCGGGCTGTATAAGCAGGAGCATTGCCAGCAAATCAAGGGACGTGATCATTCCCCTTTATTCAGCATTGGTGAGGCCTTATCTGGAGTACTGTGTCCAGTTTTGGGCCCTACACTACAAGAAGGATGTGGAAAAATTGGAAAGAGTCCAGCAGAGGGCAACAAAAATGATTAGTGGGCTGGAGCATGTGATTTATGAGGAGAGGCTGAGGGAACTGGGATTGTTTAGTCTGCAGAAGAGAAGGATGAGGGGGGATTTGATAGCTGCTTTCAACTACCTGAAAGGGGGTTCCAAAGAGGGTGGATCTAGACTGTTCTTCTCCATAGTACCAGATGACAGAAAAAGGAGTAATGGTCTCAAGTTGCAGTGGGGGAGGTTTAGGTTGAATATTAGGACAAACCTTTTCACTAGGAGGGTGGTGAAGCACTGGAATGGTAGTCCAAAATTTAATCACTTGAAGCATTGGGTCTAAACTGATGGTCTGTCCTTGACTGTGTGGAACTAAGGAGGTGGTGGAATCTCCTTCCTTAGAGGTTTTTAAGGTCAGGCTTGACAAAGCCCTGGCTGGGACGATTTAGTTGGGGATTAGGTTCTGCTTTGAGCAGGGAGTTGGACTAGATGACCTCTTGAGGTCCCTTCCAACCCTGAGATTCTATGATTGCAGAGCCATAATGCAGGACATGTTCTGTGTATCTCTCTCCTTTTGCCCCTGACTCCGTGAGGTAGGGCGTCTCCAGCCAGTGGCTGGCACCGGCTAGAGATGCTAGAATGTAGTTTGAGCATGGTAGCGGTCTTCTGACTAGTCCTTCTTATTTTTTATTATTTCCACCCCCCCGTGCCCCGGTCTCTTCACAGGCTGACTGGGAATGAACCTCTGACCATCCTCCCTCTGACTTCAGAAATGGAGGAAGCTGCCGTCAAGGCCCATTATAAAGTGTGCGACCGCCTGAAGCTGGAGAAGAAGCAGCGCAGGATGTGCAGGCGGGATCCAGGGGTGGCAGAGACCCTCGTGGAGGCCATCAGCATGAGTGCCCTGGAGTGCCAGTACCAGTTCCGCTTCGAACGGTGGAACTGCACCCTCGAGGGGCGCTACAGAGCCAGTCTGCTGAAGAGAGGTAAGTGAGGGGGACCAGTGGGGGGGGATTTGCTCAGCCTTCTAGAGCAATAGTTCTCAACCAGGGGTATATGTACCCCTAGAAGACCTTCCCAATCAACTCCTCTAGATATGTAGCCTGTTGTAAAATTAAGTCAATAAAAAGCACTAGCAAAGTCAGTACAAACAAATTTCATATGGACAATGACTTGTTTATACTGCTCTATATGCCATACCCTGAAATGTAAGTACAATATTTACATTCCAACTGATTATTTTATAATTGTATGGTAAAAATGAGTCCGCAGTTTTTCAGTAGTAGTGTGCTGGGACACCTCTGTAGTTTTTATGCCTGATTTTGTGAGCAATTCGTTTTTGAAGTAAGGTGACACTTGCGGGGTACACAAGAAAAACCAGATTCCTACAAGAGGTACAGAAGTCTAGAAAGGTTGAGAGCCCCTGTTCTCTAGAACATGGTGGGTCACCAAAGGGGATGTGGTAACCATGGATCCAGTTGTATGCTCACTTACACTCCAGCTACCAATTGACTTCAGTGGAGTTTCACAGATGGACTGATTGGGCTAAATTATCTGCCCTCTGTTCTGTCTCTAAACCCATAAGTTTTAACAGAGGGTAGAATTTGCCCCAATCTGCCCCCCAGACTTCTCTTTTAAGGTAAGAAACACTCTTAATAAACCACGAAACCTGGAGTGGTGCCTAAAGAGTACTCAACTTTCAGACCAAAATGCTTTGAATCTTCTCCTTAAAATGAAGGCGTAACAGCAGGATGTGCCGAACGGCTTTATTTTGTGAAAGGGAAACAAAGCACTAATGAAGGGGCATAGAGGATATGCAGAGTCAGCTTTTGCCAGGTCCTAGTGCAAAGTAAAAGTTGCAAAAGCTTCATTTCAATGAGCCCTAATTGCCCCGGCCTGGAATGGTTCTAGGTCGAGGACAACATGGATGGTTACTTTACGCTGTCTCTGTGAGCTGCTCTGTAGAGCAGAAGAGGGGAGTGAATATTAGTGGTGAGTCTTGTAACTCATCTAACCTTGTGTGAAGGGCGGGAACCAAGTCTGACTGTAATACCCCATACAAGGGAAGCTAGTTGGAAGAGGCAAAAGCCCCCTTCCTGTTTCCCTAATAGAAAATAAGATGGTGTTTTGGCAAAGTGCTTAGAGATCCCTGGGTGAAAAGTGGGGCTCTGGAAAGGCAAAAACTGCCTTTAGACTCTCAGCATCCCCTTTGAGGTGGCTGAGTAATGCTATACCCATCTTCCAGATTGAGACCCAAGAGACATTAAGGGAAAGTCATCCCATCAATGAGAGAGCTAGGAATGGAACCCAGGCATCCTGACTCCAACACTTGCTCAGTGGCATGCTGTGACATTTTGAGTCCGGCATGCAACTGTACATTTGCTTGCAAAATGACATCCTCCATGTGGCATGGCCTTGCACGTACAGTGCATGTGAGGTCACTCTGTGCAGAGGATGTCGTCATGTTCAGGGACTAGATGGAATCGTTCTGCAGGTCCGGCCAATTGTGGGTCATACAACACATGCCATGCATACACAAACGGCACAGCATTGCCTCTGCTCTAACCATGAGACACTCCTTCCTCTCTGCACCATCTTCAGGTAGTCCAAAATTTAATCACTTGAAGCGTTGGGTCTAAACTGATGGTCTGTCCTTGACTGTGTGGAACGAGGAAAGTCCTATGAAACCCTAGATGCTGAACCTGAGCTATAAGATGTTTAAAAATATCTCCGCTTGCCAGAACTACCCCTGGTTAATGGAGCTTACAGAGTACAAGCTCTTTCTTATACTGACACCTGGAGGCCACAGCCTGTTCCTTCCAGCTGAGAGCTGACTTGATGGACAGCCATTACCACATTAAAGGTGCTTCAATTTTAGCTGCCTAAAAATATGGCTTCACATAACAAATGACAACCCTGCAGGTTCCAGTAGCCTGCCTGCTGCCTCGTTGTTTCATGTTTTATTTCTTTGGAGTTCTCTGCCCTCCACAGAGGCTATAAATCCTGCAGATGTTGTGCCTGTAGCATAACATGCTGCCCTTTGAATCTTTCACTTCTCCACATGGGGAGTTCTTGGTTCCTGTCTCCTCGTTGCAAGAGCCATTACCCTGGGGCAAAGGGGAAGGTGTGTTATCTAGTCATCTGCAATTACTCAAATGTGCCAGCATGGGGATTTTTTGTGTGTGTGCGTGCTTCCTTGGAACTACTTCACCTTTGAAGGAGGAGAGAAACTTGCCTGTCTTCTCTGTATCTTGCATTCGGTCGCCAAAAGTGCCTGATCACTGAGTTGTAACTTCCAGATAAATGCTCCTTTTTTAACAATACACAGTTAAAGGGATTTCTTTTTTATTTGTTATCCTCTTTGGATGCCCTTTTTGGAGACTTGCAAGTGATCTGGAAACGGCTGAAACTGGATCGCCGTGGATGGCAGGCTCTCCAGACACTTGAGGTTAGAATGCCGGCATTGATTTAGAGTCTATTATCTTGTTACAAAATATCTTGGTGCAATCAAATAGTGCACTGCAGAGATGGCTCTAATTCTGGCCAGAGCCAAATGTCACATGAACTTGACTGAACTGGCTGAGCTGCCGGAGAGTGAGATGATACGCAGGCCGGTGGGCATTGGGAATCTGAGTCTCGAAGGATGGAGGAGGGAGAAGTGCAGAATAAGCTATTCTACCTAATGGGCTGGTTGTGAAATCCACCTAAGAGGAGCAAGCTTACACTGAAGTTTTGCCACTAAGCACTGTCGTGGCAGCATGCCAGACAAACTATCCCTTCTCACCAAATTCATTTTCAGGCAGCGTTTTGATACGCCCCATGCAGTGCACAGAGCCTGGGCTATTTTATCTGGGGCCTGTTGCGCTCACCGTGTATCCAGAGTATCATTGTGTTGACAAGGCCAAGAACTCAGATGCAAAAATGCCTGTTGCCTTTCTAGAACGTCTATTGCTGGCTGTTTCACATTGATGGTTGATGGCGTTTCCTTCAGAATCCCTAGCCACAGAAGGTATTTTTATCTCCTGTTCCAATAAGGGCTTCATGCTTTATACAGTAAGCAGGGTCTGAATGAATGCTTCCCTGACCGCTAGCTGGGAGGGGAAGAGACTATGGGTGTGTTTATGTAAATACAGTTTGCTCCTGCTCTGTTTACATATTCATCATTTACAGCTGTGTCAAAGGATCAACTTTGGCTGGTGGTGGGTACAAATGACCTTAGTACTGAATGCAGGGGTGCTGAAATATGGTTACCAATGTTGTAATTATTGTAGGAATACAGGAAAGCGGGACTGTGCTTAAACTGTCCCAAATGGGGGGGCACCCTCAGTTGAAAGAACCTCGTTAAGCAGGGGCTCGAATGTCAGAGCCCTGGGAAAGTAATAGGGGTGAAGACAGGAATTCTGGCGTTCTGGTCAGGAAGCTGCACAACCCCCCCCCAGGGGGTGGTTCTTTTACTCATGGTTTGTATTTATGAACCCTGTTTGTGGTGGTTTCCCAAATTAATGCCAAGTTACATCCCTCCTTTTATTAAGTTTCTTTTCTACACTCGGTCTGTGCTTGCGAGTGGGGAAGTATTGCCTCTCTGAGGCGCTCAGGGGTGGTGTGTAATTTTCCCAGGTTACTGGGTGGGGGCTCAAGCCATTTCTATATTGTATCCATGGAAAGGAGCCCCTAGATATTGAATCCAGCCCTGGTTGCCGCTGGCGTCACCTGACAGAAGGGTTACAATACTGGTGCAAATTCTCGCTTCTCTACTTTATGGTGTAACGTTGACAGACCTCTGGACTGAACCTGGGACCTCTGCAGCTAAATGCATGAGTCTCTACCGCCTGAGCTAAAAGCCACGTGGTCCTTAGCTAAGGCTGTTGAAGACACATTAATCTCTTAAGTGGTCTCAATGCCACTACGTGGGACAGAGCCCCACACCCAAGCGATGTGTGGGTTACAATAGCACTCTCAGCAGGGAGGCCACAATGTCCTACTCCAAAAGCACTCGCCTCTATCTAAAGAGAACCACTTCTAGCTATATAGAGCCTATGACACACACCTGAGCAGTCTGGAATCCCTCTGGTGGAGCACACTGCGTCACCCTACCAACCTAGTGAAATCTCTGCCAAATCCAGATTATCCTCTGACCCGTTCACATCCAAAAGTAAGCAGGACAAAGTTGCCACAAACCCGTATTGGAGTGTTGAATGCTCCCACTGATTTATTTTTGTACACTTGTCAGTGGCCATTGTGCATTACAGAATCTTTCCTGTGTGAAAGGGGGTCACCTTATGGCAACTGAGCACCCCTACCATGATTTGAACAAGTCTGACTTGAATACAGGTTAGCCTGCTTGAGATGCCCCAAATCATGGGGTTGTGTGATAATTCTGTGGCATGGGCAACAGTCACCTTCAGCCACCGCCCTTTGAACGTCGGGTATTGTAACACCTCTAGAGCCTAGCCTGCCTGGTACCAAGAGGAGAAACAACCATTGAATGCTGCTGTCTGTGGAATTGGGGATTTCAGTAGGTGCCATGCCTCTCTGCATTCATATGCAGGGGGGGAGGGGGAGTGGGAGGGAATGGCCCTGTGTAGAGATGTTGTTTAGCTCTGTATGGCCTGCAATAAATGAGGGGTGATGGGGTTCACCCACTGCAAGAGCACCACCTCCTGGCTAGGCAAGGCACAGCAGCTTTCTTGCCATGTGGTGCCTCCTGCTGATGATGGCCACTCTACTGCAGTGGTGGTCTCGTCCCATAATTCAGTGCTCTCTTCACAGCTCAGCCCTCTGGCTAGGTCCTACATGGTCCCCACTTCCAGGATATCAGTCTCACAGGACCAACTGTATGGAGGGCACCTCCAACAGTCCTGTGCCACTTCCCAGTGGCTGGTAGGGGAATCCCAGGCCCACCCTCTACACTGGGTTCCAGTCCAGGGACCCTATAACCAGCAGCCAACCCCTACAGTCTCCTTCCTTACTGCTGTTTCCCTGGGCTTCTTCCTACTCTGCCTTCTCAGGCGTTCTTTCCCCACAATTCCTCTGGGGTTGACCCTTCTTCCAGGGCTCATTCTTCCCCCTGAGTTTCCTCCTTCCCACTTCGTCTCTCTGACGGCAGACTGGTCTCCCTGCAGCCTTCTCCTGCTACTGCAGCTTCTCCCCCAGCTGGGCTTCATCAGCAATTAGTATTTATAAATCCCCAGGCCTCCTTTCAGAGCCTTCTGGGCCACCCTAACCCCTTCAGGGCTGGTGTGGGCTCAACACCCCATCCCATTGGGCTATGACAATATAATGCCGAGCTCCTATACAGTGCCTTCCATCGGCAGATCTCAAAGTGCTTCACAATCTCTTGTTTACCTTCCCAACACGCCAGTGATGTAGGGCAGTGCTGTTATCCCCATTGTACAGATGGGGAACTGAGGCAGAGAGACCAAGTGGCATGCCTAAGGTCACACAGGAAGTCTGTAGTAAAGCAGGAAATGAAACCTGCATCTCCCAAGTTCAAGGCTAGTACCACCAGACCATCCAGGAGGCCCTTGCTGTCAACCCGACTCTTACATAGTGCTGTGTCCCTAGAAATCCATGGATCTGGGAATGCCCTGGCAATGCTAAAACTGGTGCTGGCCCAGCACCATGTAATCTCACTCCCAAAACTACTGCTTTGAAGGCTCACACTGCTAGAAGTGATCTGGTAGTGGCCGTGCATGTCTCTGGGTGACAGACTAGCAGACGGACATCAGCCACTGTCACCCTTCGCTTGAGTTATTCACAAGATCGGGATTCTTGAGTCAGATCCAGAACAGAATTCTGGGATCTGATCTCAAACATGCAGTAGCTTTGTCTTGATAGAAGGGACCTAGGAGCCATTTCTGTCTTCATCAGCTCCTTGAGTAATCTCGAGCCAGATCACTTAACCTGTCTGTCCCTCAGTTTGTGTAAGTGTCGAGAAACTTCTTTTCAAATGGGGCAGTGTCTGTGATAATGGGCCAGCTACTGTGTAGGTCGCTCTCCTCCCTGCTCAACTGTGTCTTGGATATTCACCGTGAATAATAACGTATACCTAGTTCATTGTTTCCTTGAGCTCATGTGCTTCTGGAGCAGAAAGTTTTGTTCCTGTTCCCCACTGTAACCATTTAACGGTAAGTGGTTCTGCTGTGCAACGCAGTCATGATCATGAAGCTCTCGCTGACCTCCAATTTGTTGTATGTGGATTACTTAATGATGATGGCTTTGACTTGTTCCTCTGCCGGTCTTGGAGGCTGGGGATCTTCGCAGATGCTCCCCCACACACTCTATTTCCGTCCTCCTTCCTCTGACTCCGTCATAGGCCTGGTCTACACTTAAAACTTCTAACCATCATACCTATGCTGGTATGAGTGTGGTGCTTAACTGACCTAGCTATGCCAGTGTAAGCCCTACTGTAGATAGTTTATACCAGTATAAAAGTGTCTTTGCCAGCACAGCTTGTTTCTTAGGGAACTGGAGTGAGTTATGCCAGCAGAAGCCCTTTTTTTTTATGCCCGTATAAACTGCGTCTACACTAGGAGGGTTTGCTGGAATGGCTACACCAGCAAAAGTTTCCTCGTGTAGACAAGGCCTTAGCCACACACAGGATGAGAGCTGCAGGTTGAGTTCTGATCTGTCCTTTCTCTCCTCACTTCTCTGCCATGGAAAGATTGTTCTCTATTCTGTTCTCCAATATTTCTCCCCGTGTTGTATAAATGGCAGGTGTGGAGTAATGCTTTTGGCATGACTTATTCCCTTCAGTCCAGTCCCTTGGAGAGAACTGTGTCCAGCAAGGCAGTCCTGCTACAAAGTAACACCGTCCTCTTTTTTTCTCTTCCTTTCCTAGGTTTTAAGGAAACAGCCTTCCTTTATGCCATTTCCTCGGCCGGGCTCACCCACGCCATGGCCAAGGCCTGCAGCGCTGGGCGCATGGAGCGCTGCACCTGCGACGAGGCTCCCGATCTGGAAAACAGAGAGGCCTGGCAGTGGGGCGGTTGCGGTGACAACCTCAAGTACAGCAACAAGTTTGTCAAGGAGTTCCTAGGGAAGAAATCCAACAAGGACCTGCGAGCCAGGGTGGACTTTCACAACAACCTCGTGGGCATGAAGGTGAGAGATTGCTCCTTCCAGCTGCCCGATCTGGGTCATGTGGAAATCGGCTCTTGGGGGGGGTGAAGAGGTGATCTGGGTTAATTCACTTTGCCTTTCACCTCCCTAGAGTTGGGTCTGAATTGGAATCGGAGGAAGTCTCCCCTCCCCATCTTCTGGACTGGATCACATCTGGCAATCTCTTGATGTTAATACCATGGCCACTGCCAGGGTGCATGAGTGCCTCCCCTCAGCAGGAGCAGAATTGCATGGTGTTGCTGTCAGGACTAAGATGCCCCTGCAGAGCTTGTGCGAGAAGCTTCCCACCTTCTGCAGCAAGGGAAATTTAGCTTAGCTATTAGGATAAACTTTCTATAAACTCTGGAATAGGCTTCCAAGGGAGGGTGTGGAATCCCCATCAATGGAGGGTTTTTAAGAACAGTTTGGACACACCTGTCAGGGATGGTCTAGGTTTACTTGGTCCTGCCTCACAGAAGGGGCTGGACTAGATGGCCTCTTGAGGCCCCTTCCAGCCCTCCATTTCTATAATTAAGCATGTAGCTTAACGTGGCCAGGCTAGTTTACAGTTATCACTGAATGATGGTGGGGCAAAGATGTAGACAAGAGGCTGTTGTGTTTGACCTGGCTTTGTTCACTCTGGCTGGAGAAGCAATGCTACCCCTGTTTTGGCCACAATAAGAGCTAAACTGTGCTAGAACTTGGTGGCTAAACCCATTAGTATGGTGTGGCTGTAGCTGTTCTTTCAGGTAGAATAAGGAGCGTTCTCTGTAACCTGTTTCTTTCCGTGTGTCCATCTTGTCACTTGTACGTGGAGTCAGGCATTAATTCCCAGGGATAACAAGGAGTGCTAGGTGTGCATGTCGAGGGAAGCGTGGGAACCCTCTGCTTTGGCAGCCTCTCTATTGGCATCCCCCTCTGTGAAGGTAACAGGATAAAGGGTTAATCAATCCAGTTCAAGGTCACGTTTCTTGGCAACCTCCGTTTCATCTCTTCCTAAAGAAACTGGACATGGCTTTTTGTGCTCCAGCTTCTCCAACCATTGACTAGCACTGAAAGCTAAATCAATAGCTGAGGGCTGCTCGAAAACCAGTTGGCGCCTTTACTTTTAACTAAACCAATTTAACTAAATGGGGGAATCCCCCTGTGTGTTTCAAAATAGGGAACTCTTCATCTGAATTAGCATAAACCAACCTGAGACACTGCAATAGAGCCCCCTTTTAATATCTAAGGTACGTGTAGGACCTCTGTTACTGAAGTATCTGAGCATCTCCCAGGCTTGAATGTAGTTATCCCCTCAACACTCGTTTGAGGCACTTATCCCCATTTTACAGATTGGAAAGCCAGTGACTTGCCCATGGTCACATAGGAAGTCTATGGTGGAGACTGAAGTTGAATTCCCTGCTCAAAGTCCCAGGCTAGGGCCCTAAACATTGGGCCACAACTGCCCACACTAGGGGGGTTGCCCTGGCTTAAAGGCATCAGTTTAGTTAAACCAGTGTAGACCAGATGCATCAGTGCAGTGCACCATAGAGCCTGCTTTGGGTTGGCTTGGTGTGGGCAAGAAGACTTCTTCCTCCAATAGCTTGCCTTAGGAGATAGCCCTACCCAACACTCTCCACCCCCCCATGGACCAATACTGGAACAATCTGTTAAAGGTGCAGCACAATTTTTGGTGGTCTCTTTCCCCACTTCTCAGCAGCATGGATTGCCCCCTCCCACCCCGCACGTTACTCCCCAATCCTGGCAGAACGTATAACGGGTGCCCTGAGATACAGCAGAAGAGAACTTGGCTGGCAACAAACTCTAGTCTCCTTCCAGTCAACAGAGCAACTTCTCCATGGACAGAAGCTATCAAACGCACCATGTAGTTCTAGGTGGTGGTATTATTCTGTCACTCCATTTTTAAAAACAAAAATCCTAGTTTCTCTTGATAGAAGTTCTGACTTCACTTCTTGACACCCTCGCTGGGTCGACTGTAACTTCCCGCAAATGCTGAACTCATCACTGAGCTGGTTATGCCCGTTCGGCCTTGCGAAGTGCTTCCCATATGACCTCAATTGCTAATGAAAGGGCAAGCTTGTCTGGCGTGAGGATGAGGTAATTAGACTTCAGACCTCTCCAGCATCCTCTTTTTATTGTGAAGCATGAGCTCTGAATAGCCCACTTATTAAAAAAGCAATTTTCCCTTCCTCTGCCAAATCTACTCGAGCTCACTCAGCTATTCTCCCCACCCACCGCCCCCCGCTGAAAGAAGTCCACTCAGTAAAGCTCCATGGCTGGCAGCGAAGTGGAAGCCGCTCAGTTCTATTACAAAGCGAGACTGGACGCTCTTCCACCACCCTCTTCACCCCCTGTTTTGTAACCCATTAATGAAAAGTCAGAATGTTAGAGCACTCAATTAGTTCCACCGGGCTTGAGTAAGTGATGTTTTAATTAAATTTTCGTCCATGTTTCTCAGCAAAGTATCATTAAACATGACTTTGCAACTCTCTCTCTGGAGCGTTGCTAAATTCCTGTAATCCCACAAAGGCCTGACCTTTTTCCTGAGGCATGTTTGGTCAAACATGCCTTCCCAGTCTGAGGGGCGCTACTAGAGGGGATGCAGCTAGCCAGGGAGGGCCATTGTTCCCAGCCCTCTCTCCCTGCCTCCCAATGAGCTGAAGGGCGCAGGACTGTGGGTGATGGTCAGCTGCCTCTGCAGGGTGGTGCATTCAAAGGCCTGTTCCGCGAGGGGGTAGAGCAAAGGAGGCAGAAAAAAACAGCAAAGCAGCGAATTCTCCCTGACAAGTCTCTTTAGACAATAAATCCATCAGAACTTGTTCCCCTTCATGCAGTAATTTTAAGTTTCCTCAATTTATTTTGGAGTAACCTGAAAGGCCAGTTGAGGGATTTGGGCCTGCTGAGATTACATACGACGACTAAAGGCCTGTTTCCCAAGCCAGCCTCTGTAAGACTATAAAATGGATCCACCTTATTTCAGGTCTCTGCATCAGTGTTCTCGCTCTCTCTCTCGCTCTTCCCCCCTCCCCCCCCCCCCCCCCCCCCCCCCCGTTCATGTTTGTAAGGGCAAGAATGGGTGGGAGAATCCTACTAGAGCAGTGGTTCCCAAACTGTGTGGGGCATGCCCCATAGGGGGCATGGAGGAATGTTTTTTTGGGGGGGGTGAGATCAGGGCAGGAGCACCACCCAGCCACAGTTCTGCTCCCGGCCTGGCCTTAGTCCCTGGCCCCGGCTCAGTTCTTGGGCCCCGTTACCCGTGTCCATGCAACCCTCCCCCGAAGAGCTGTGGCCCTGCTTCTGGGGGGGGGGGTACACAATCACGGTAAAGGGGGGTGCATGACCATGAAAAGTTTGGGGACTGCTGTACTAGAGGAAGTGGCTTTAGCAGCAGGTCACCATTTTCCCCTCGAGGCCCACAGGGTTCATTGGACCCCAGTTGGTAACAACTAAGGATAGCCATGGTTTGGCTTTCAGCACGAAGGGTGTGGTTGGGGCCCCATTGTAACTGCCAAAAAAAGGAATTGGGTCAGTATCAGTAGGGAGCTCTAGGACTGAATGGTCGGGCTGGTCAGCTCTCCTGCCCCTGGAGGTCACCTCTCCATATCAGGCCTGAGGTGGAATTCTAGCCTGTCCCTCTCTGGGGTACTTCCCTGGCCCCAATCACTGGAGTATCTATCTGTCCAGACTGCGCTTTGAGGGGGAGAAGTGCTAATATCCCCATCTGTAAGATAACTGAGGCAGAGAGACGAAGTGACCTATCCAAGGTCACCTAGGACATCTGATAAAGCAGGGACTTGAACCAGGACTCCTACAGCCCAGATCGCTGCACGATCCTTCCTTTTTTCTACCTGTCTCTACTCCCTGCAGACAAGGAGATTTCATCTCCAGAGCTGTCAGGCAGCTTCTAAGGCTAAACACACACAAGGCTCTGTAACAATCACTCCTTTCAACGAGTCAAAGCATGAGACACAAGCATGTTGCATATGCAGTTCTTTAGGGGTACATATGGCTGCAAATTGTACCTGCATTTTTCCATCCACAACAAATCGCTCATGCAAAATACTGGCAGCTGGAGGGTTAATTACCTGACCTATACCTACAAATCAAACTGCTAGCAAGGCAACTGCAGGCAGAAAGATACAAGCGCACATTTTATTTTTCCAGGTTCAGATTTGCCTGGCAAAAAAACATTCTGAAAAGGAAGGCCTGAAAATGAACTTGCCACTAGAATTCTTTCCAAGTTACCCCATCAGGAAAAGTACTTAGGTCTTGCATAGTGCTTTTCCTCTTCAGAAGGGCTTACAAAAGTTAACCAAACCAGGAAGAATCTTGAAGCTAAACTTTCCCTGCAAAACACAGCTTTGAAGCTGGGTTACATTCTTCTAAGTCTCCTTAAATTGAATGGGTTTGGATTTAAAAAAAAAAAAAAAAAAGGGGGTGTGTGAACGGATGCAGTTATTGTTTCTAGAATGAGCATCTAAAGGGAAGTTCTGTACTGTTAGCATATACCTCTTGGGTTTTTCTTTCCCTGCTCTGAACACATGTCTGAATCTGCACCTGGAAAAAAGGTGTGAGGAGCAGGTTACTGATCTGAGTTAAGGGAGCTGCAGGGTGGGCTCGAAGAATAAAACCATCTACCAATTCCCATGACTGTGTCCCCAGCTCCTGAGTTTAGACCATTCCAGGAACTGGCTTAAAACCATTGAAGGGTTGATTGCCCAGTGGGGGGTGAATGGGGATCTGTGCTCAGTGTTTCGGCAAAAACGGAGGGATTGTTTGTTTGCAGAGTGTCCAAAACTGATGGATTTATTTTTTTTAGCCTGGACTTTAGCTGGCTACCAAGCACAGGCTACAGTTGCTGCTGTTGTGGGGAAGGCTTATGCTGCTGCACTACACAGTGGTGCTCTGCTGTGATCCCTTTCCCCGAGTGTGTTGGAAGTGGGGTCCTCCAGTGTTGGCTAATCCGTTTGGCTCTGCTCCAAATTCTGGAAGTGGTGGACCCTAATCAGCTTCCCGTGCATCCTTAAAGGGGATTAAGTGAGAGACCCCCAGATGATCCTGGCAAGTGATCCGCACCCACACGCTGCAGAGGAAGGCAAAAGTCCCAGGGCCGCTCCAGTCTGAGCTAGGGGGAAATTCCTTCCTGATCCCACATAGAGTGATCAGTCAGACCCTGAGCATGTGGGCAAGAACCAGCCAGCCAAGCACTAGAGAGAGAGAGAGAGAGAGAATGTTCTACCACCTCCACCCTGCCCTGCCCTGCCCAGTGTCCCATCTCCAGCTGTGACTATCTCTGATTTAGAGGAAGGAGATAAAGCTCTATTTAAAAACTTCTTCTTTTTGTCTCTTCTCTACCCCCCCCCCCCCAAGTAAATCCAATGGTGTTGAAGGCAGTATGGTCAAGTGGGTCAAGCAAGCCTGGGCACAGAGCGGCTGGGCTTTTGTTCCTGGTTCTGCCTCAACCTGCTGTGTGAACTTGCATCCCCTTAGTGTCACAGCTGAAATATTTCTGCTGTAAAAGGACCCCAGTGGTAGATGCAAGATCAGAGTAAGTCTGTGCGGGATGGGGGCAAAGCAGGTGACTCAGGGCTCCCCATGGGCTTCCACTTGACTCGCTAGTATGTATGACGCATTCTCCAGCACCACACAGACCTGTCCACCAGCAGATGCCCTCTCCTGGCCGCCTCTCTTGCGGTGTGGCGAGACCCCTAAACAATGGCTTTCCATGGAAGGCTTCCATGAGCAGCTGAATTGTGACTGATGGCAGGGAGGGAGGGAGGGTGGCTGCGGGAGGAAGCTCACTAGGATTTTCACTGTAGCCGCCTTGTAAGATTCTTGAGTCTTCACAAGCCCCAGAAGAGGAGTTTTTATGGGGGACTCAGTATGTGTCCCTGTTATGCGCTGGCAGTGTAAATGCATCATTCTGGAACAGAGGAACTGGTGTGCTCGTTAAAAGCAGGGGAGTGGAAACTTGATGCTCACTTCCACCCTGTGCCAGGGCTGAGTAGTCCTGGCTGTGGGTAACCGTGGGGCTGGCAGGGAGATCAGGACAATGGTGCCAGGTTTGTCTGATGGTTTTAATACTTATGGTTCATAAACTGCCGTGTTCCTTCTCCAACAGCCCCTGCCCCCATCAAACACACAACCTCACCCAGACACAATAAATCTCCTCCCACCTTGGCCACTGCAGTGAAGGCTTGCAGCCTGCATACAGTACTTTGCACTTGCCTGTCCTCTAGGGGGTGCCCTAGAGTCTTGCATTTCCTCTAGTGCCACTGGCAGAGAGATGGGCCAAGGTGGTCAAATTGTCCATCCCATCTGATACTGCAAGAGTGTCATAACAAGCATTTTTGAAATGGCTCTAAATACAGCTGGCATGGCCACTTTCTTACATAGGATCCTAGGCACCAGCCAAGTCAACAGTGAGGTGCTGCCGGAGGTAGATAGTTTCACACACTGGGTTGCTTGCCGGAGCACTAGGAGCAAGGAGGAGAACCAGCAGCCTCAGGCGTTTTGATCCAGGAGCACGAAGTGACTGCAGTGCAGACCTTATGAAGCCTCTCTCGTCGGCTTTGCCCGGCACACTGGTGGTCTGGGCATGAAGTCAGGCATAAGAACTTATTTCAGTTTTCACTGGTGGGGTGAGGTGCGGGGGGAGAACCAGTTTGTGACTGCAGGAGAGCAAGCATAGGGTCTCTCTTAGTGTTTTGAAATGTGTTCTGTGTGCTCTTGTCGAACGTTGTGGGATTTCTTGCAGAGTTGGCTAGACAGTTTGGCACATAGCGTGTAACAGCTTCTAACCAAGCTGGCCCAGCCGAGCACTGTAAGCGGTAACACATCGCTCTCTGTAACCCGTCACTTGTTTGAATGCTACTGTGTATTATTGGATTGCATTTGAGAAGGTCTTGGCTGTCACAGGAATGAAGTGTGACCATTGGCTGGGGTTTACTTAAGGCCATATGATGCGGAGCATCTTTCTAAAAATGATTGTGTAATATCAGGATTGGGCCGGGCCCCAGCTCCCAAGTCCATGACCTATTGCAAATTTGCATGTGGTGCTTGGGATTCGTGCTGCCAAGTAACTAAGAACCCGTTGGTCGGGAAAATGGACTTGAGCCAGTCATCTGCTGTTGTGGGGCTGTAACGTAGGCTGACACCATAATGGGCGGGAGGGGGACGTGAAGGTTGATTTCAAGATACTGAATAAAGCCAGATGGCCCAAAGGAAGAGTGCTCAGCAGTGGTACCTTTTACGGGAGGGAGCTTCTAAAACAGACTGTTCTGCTTTGCTATTTTAAGGGATGGTTATAGCTTGTCCGTTTAGAGTAAAAACAAAGTCTCTCTCTAGTGGAAAATGTGGCGGTGGCGTTGTATTGCCCTCTGGGGGGAGGGGGGGAAGAACTAGAACTATAAAAATATAATTATTACAATCCATGAAAAGTACAGGCTGCCCACGACTGTCCAATTAAGGTGCCCACTTGGTTTTCCCAGCAGCCACAAAGAAGTTGTGGAGAAGCAGGTTAGAGAGCCCTTTCTAAGGTGGATGGGCTCCGGTAATAGGAATTCTCTCTGGCACCGTCTGGTAAATAATGCCTTCGAATTGGCCCAGATCCTCTGCTCGTATAAATCAGTCAGTGGAGCGACGGCGCTTTGTTCCAGCGGAGAACTTGGCCCTTTATTCTTCTCTCCTTGCGTTCACCTAGCACCAGCCTCCTCTGGCTTCCTCCGTTAAACCAGGACACTCGTGCAGCAGCACCTGCATCTTGCCATCTCCCCACGCCATCGCCTATGAAAACACATTCCTTCCATTGCCCAACCTCTACTCCTACTTAGCTCTGAATTATTTTGATAGGTTGTTCTTACTTCCCACACATGTACAAATTAAAGCTGCAACAGGAAGAACTCCCTAGGTTGACAGGTGTGCATACACCTTGGAAATAGATCCTGTCTTCCTTTCTGTCTGTCTGTGTTCCCCCCCCCCAGCCCTGCTTAGAAATCACATTCTGCTTCTGATGTCTCCATCCTCTGACCTCTGCCTTTCCGCAGCAACGGGATGTGGTGGTGGAAGATTGGGACACTAGAGTGAAGAAATAAAAACCTCACCTCCAGGCCAAACACTACCCTTGCACCCCCATGGAAGTCACTGGGCTTAAACAAGGGCAGAATCTGACATGAGACCCTCTATACGAAGGTGTCCATTTTGGTTTCAGTTTGCAGGGCTTCTAAGCCTCCTTCTCCTTCGCACCCCCAACTTTGAGTTTGAAGGACTCCAGTGGAACTGCCCCTCCTTTGGGGGGGTTGAAATCATGCAATTGTGGCCTCTTTCGAAAGCAGTTGGTTTCCCCTTCTCCCCCAGGGTTGTGACCCACTGGGTAGAGCAATGGACTCCAACTGAGGAGACCTGGGTTGTTCCTGGCTCTGCCAATGGCCTGCTGGGCGACTTGGATAAGTAATTTCACCTCTCTGCCACAGTTTCCCCATCTCTACAGTGGGGATAATTATGATGATGATCCTGACCTTTTTGTCACAAGATTGTGTAGACTCGCTCTGTAACATACTATGTGGGAAGAGGCTCCAAGATTTGCCCAACTAGCGTGCTCTGGAGGGAAGTGGGAGATGAAAGGTAGACTAAAAAGGACAAAAGAGGCAACGTGAGTCACTGTGGTGACTTGAAGTCTTCAGCAGATCTGCATGGCATGCCCATGGCTCTGCCACTCAGTCATAGACCCTTTGCAAACTAGTGGCCTTTGATTCCCAGCCTCACTTGCCATCGCACTCTGGGTCAAATCCTACCCCTGGAAGGGCCAGAAGAGCTTAAACTGTGGCTCTACTGTGGAGTGGAGGCCAAACACCATATAGGCCAGTGCTTCTCAAATGCGGCCACTGTGGCCACATGCAGCCACCAGGGGCTTTTCTTCTGGCCACAGCCAAGGCTGTGATTGGGAGGGGTGGGGAGGGCAAAGTAGTTCCTGCTATCCTGGATGCACCGCCTTAGTGGTGGTTGCTGGGGCTGCCAGCAGGGGTTGCCCCCTTCCGGAGTCACCTGGGGCACAACACTGGAGGAACAGGCAGCTGGCGAGTCCCCCACCTTCCCAGGGGCAGCGGGCTCCAGCTTTGGGCTCCGGCTGCAGAACTTTGGGCTCTGGCCTCAGGGCTTCGGGCTCCAGCTCTCGCTAACTCCCCCACCCCATCTCCCCTGGCCCTCCCCCTGGGCTTAATTTGTCCCCAGGCTGGCCAGGGCTGAGCAAAAAGTCTGCTTTGAGAAGTGATACTTGTATGTTTGCGAATATCCCCTCCCAAAGCAGACTTACTAGCGAGCAATAAATAAATGACAATGATTTCGATGTGCATATTTATTTGATTTTTCCCTAAAGCTAATTAAATGTTTTAAGGAAAAAGGGAGAGAGCGGCCACCAGGCAGAGTTGGTGGCCACACTCTGAGGCCACTGAAAATTTTGTCCTGAGAACCCCTGGTATAGGCCCTGTGCATCCCGCATCCCACTGAGATCTGTAGTGGGCTTCTTTGTGCTATGGGATAGGAATGGAGGTTCTCATCATGATGGGTCTTTCCACATGACCGCAATGTGCATAGAGAACAAGTAGCCAGCTCCATTAATATGTCTCTTGTATGTAGCTACCCACTTCTGGATTAAAGGCAAGGCCTTTGTTCCTACCCCACTCAACTTCCTCGTAGTTCCTGCTATTTGGGATCACTCAGACTGAGGCTTGGACCCATGGGCCTCTTACACCAACTGGATTTTGAGACAACACCATTGAGGTCTAAGGAGTACCATATACTGTATAATTGGGAGGGAATCTGACCCTGCACAGGTAACGACATATAGCCTAGTGACATGCAGAATTGCTTCTGAAGGCTCTAGGTTTTTAACAACTTGGTCCTTGCCTGTAGCATTGACTATGGGAATTATTAACCCCATGCGCTGAAAAATGCTGATTTGGGTTGACCGAAACATTTTGCCAATTGGTGTCTCTTTTTTGGAAAATTGCTTCAAGAAAGGGGGCAGGTTCAGAAATCTTGAAATGGTCCATTTAGTCCTTTCCACAACCCAGCCCAGGGGTTAACGAGTTTCCAATTCCGACTCCAGAGCGGGGATTCAAACTGGGTCTTGCATCCCAGGTGAATGCCTTACTCAAGAGCCCAGTAGTTATGGGGGTGGGGGACATCTCCTCCTTCTCCATTTTGTTAATGGTGCCTACTTCCCCTGTGAATCTAGCCCTCTGCTTCCTTCCCCCAAATTTCTGGTTTCAGCTTGACTTGAAGCAAACTTTTTTTTAACTGCCAGTGAATCAAAAAATCAGTTATTTGCCCAGCTCTGCAACTGACCGTGAGATCATTGTGTTCACATACACGAATGGATTCCATCCTTTCCCATCTGACCCTCTCCTTTTCGAGACGCAAGAACAAAGGGGCGTCCTGGGGTTTCATAGCAAATTACAGCATGGTTCATTAAACCTGCGCTTGGCCAGTAAGCAGTGATACTTTGTGAGAACATATGCGCTCATGACCTCTTGCTGTAAGTTCTGGCAGCTCTGTGGATGAGCTGTCGACCTCTAAAGGTCTAAAATAGGATCATGAACTGGAGGGAACCCTCTGACGTTAGCTGTATGCAAAGGTGTTCTGTTGACGTACTCACCTGACCGGTGTCTGTATCCTATTGGCATCTGCTCGCTGGAGTCTGAACTGCTCAGCTGTGTTTCCATAGGTGCTGCCCTGCTAATGCGGGTTCTGTGCCCTCATGATAGGGACCCTGTGCTTTCTGGAGAAGGAAGGTTGAGGCAGAATTCCAGTCGTGAAGTTTGGAGTGGCCTCAGCATGGAGCGTAATGACCGCTGTGAGGTTCTAAAGGGCTACAGATTTGACATCTCCTGCTTCCTCTCTTACCCTGCTTCAAAACACAGTAACTTGTTCTCCGTATACTCATCCTGAGAACAGGACATTGCGCTAGGTCTTAAATCCCTGCAGACCCTCATGCCTACCAGTAGGACAGTGTGTCGTATGGTCTGAAACCTAGTGAGCTGCTTCTCTGGTGTTCCCAGATGCTGCCAATTTGGGCTGTCTGTCTCAAAATGGGCATTGTCGCACTAAAATTACGGTCAGTGACACATCTGAAATTGGCACTGTAGGCTCAAACTTTTTTGAAGTGTAGCCCTCCACTCCTGTGGGTGCTCCCCCTCTATTCATGATTGCTTATCTGCTTGTGATTAGATGGTGGAAAGTGTTTAGCTGTCTTTAATGCAATGTAGTTACTGGAAATGGAGGAAAGCCTGCACACCGTGACCAAGTGATGTGCAAACCACTGGTGGTCTATGGACCACCACTGTAGAAAAACTGAACTCTGACCCAACAGAGGGCTACTAGAGGTATGAATCTATGACTTGTAACAAAGGATTACATTTAACCCACCCAAATGAAGAGTCTTAGTAATACTTTCTTTGCTTAGCGATTGGTAGCTTTTGGTAACTTACCTTGGAAGGGCAAATGGTAACAATGATAAGCAAGGTGAACGTTATATTAATCATGAACACAAGAATGATCCCACTGCAATATACAACCCCCTGATTCATCCCAGCTTCAAAAAATCTACTTGTGCAAATATAATGGGTAACAATAAACTCCAGGTTAGTACCACAGGATCCCTAACCACTTCAGATATTAACTAGCTAAGCATTGCAACTCCCCTGGGAGGCCAGGGAAACTGAGATACAGAAGTTAAATGACTTGGCTAAAATCCGTGAGACAGAACCAGGAAAAGAACTGTACACGCCCCCCCCCCCCCCCCCCCCCCCCCCCGTGGTTCCTGCTCCAGCCAGGAGATCGCTTTTTGTATTGCCATGATTTCCTGGTTTCACAGGGTAGCCTGTACACTGTCTGTTTGCTCTGTGGTTAAATTTCTCCTGCTCCCATAAGTGACTCTCTTAAGCTTCGTTCTTCTATTTGCAGGTCATCAAAGCTGGTGTGGAGACTACTTGTAAGTGCCATGGCGTGTCCGGATCCTGCACTGTCCGAACGTGTTGGCGGCAGCTCTCTCCGTTCCATGAGATCGGCAAGCAGCTGAAGCAGAAATATGAGACGTCACTCAAAGTGGGCAGCACCACCAACGAGGCCACAGGGGAAGGGGACATCTCGCCACCCAAGAAATCCACCCCTGGCCACAGCGATCAAATCCCAAGGACTACAGATCTTGTCTACATTGACGATTCCCCTAGTTTCTGTCTGATGAGCAGGTATTCGCCTGGGACTTCAGGAAGGAAATGTTACAAGGACAAGAATTGCGAGAGCATTTGCTGCGGCCGAGGTCACAACACACAGAGCAGGGTGGTCACACGGCCGTGCCAGTGCCAGGTTCGCTGGTGCTGCTACGTAGAGTGCAAGCAGTGTACTCAAAGAGAAGAAGTTTATACCTGCAAAGACTAATGCATGCTCTGCCTAATGGAGATCCTCGGTGGTGGGAGATTATGATCTATGAGAACTACACATGGAGACAAACAGGGTTTGACTGACATTCTAGGATCTGAAAGCTATGTTGAGACATAAGCACTTTGTAGGGTACAGGTGACCCAGCTGTGTTGCTGTTCTTTTGTTTTTTTTTCTGTAGACTGAATTTTAACCATGAGGTCCAACCGTGTGGAAATAAGTGCCTGTCCTATTGGGGTTAGGTACCAGTAGACCCTCACCAAAGCCGTCCATGAACCCATCAGCTTGATAGATCACTCACTTATCTTGAGGTTTTGATTATTTCACCAAAACTCCTGGAAATCTACCTGACTGTCCAGACAGCCACGCAAATGAACGAGATAAACTGACTTAGGATCTTTTTGCCTTGAAACGTTGTGGTCAAGGTAATTGTGGTGCCCTAAAGATAGGGGGTGGGTTAAGCGTAGAGAGTACCAATTGTTCCTCTAGTGGAATTTCTGCAGATCTAGCATAAAAAGCTCTGACCAAGAGCTACCCTCAAAAGTGGGTCTATCCGTGTCCTTTTTTTTTTTTTGATCCGTGAACATAGCTTCAGAAATGTTGGGGTCCCTCCAGCTTGCCATGTTGCAGACAACAAAAAGATTGGGAAGCGTTCAGACACACCCGCCCCCTTCAGCCTGATTGGACACTCCTCTTCACATGTTCTTCAGATGCAGGTTTTTTAGCACGATCACTGTCTTAATTTAAAAAATAAAACCACTAGAAGACCTTTCACTTTTCGTTTTGTATAGGGTTAATTTCTTTCATCTCTTGTTGATTAGAATCACCCTGTGGCAGCTGCTTCAAAAACCCAAACAAGGACTCTTTAGCCTTATCTAGGCTGAATTCGAAAGTGTATTTTTTTTTTTTTTGATAGTTGGCTTATGACCATATCAATTCCGTTGCCTCTCAGAAGGCAAGGCTGACTTGATGCTTGCGTTGAATAGCAGCCATTCTGGACTGGATTGGACCTTTTTTGGAGGAAAAGTTTTTATTTTACTAGTCAGAATTCCATTTATTCTAGAACATGGCACAAGCTATATGTAGACCCTATGACCTTAAGCTTTTTTTAACCACTAGATTGATAACCATATTTTTAAAGGTAACACACTATGGGATTCCAAATGCCTAGTTAACATATGGTTCTACCCAAGGGTGGACAAAGAAAGAAAAGCCAAATGCAATGGCAGAGAGCTCCAATGCTGTGAACTAGATGACAACCGCCATTTTTTTTTTTTTTTTAAAGAGGATATTTACAACGTAGTACTTTGTGGCAATGTTCTTCGGTCATATAACACTGCTGGGATCAGAAGCGGCTGGTAAATGCCTTAACGAAGCTTTCTAAGGAAACACTGGAGAGTGGAGGGCATGGGGGGGGGGTTAGCAGTCTTTGATTGTCTAGTAGTAGTGATTGTCACTAGTTTATAACCCATATCTGGCTTTCAAGGGAGGAAGGCTGACTGGCAATTTTTTTTCTCGTTTTCAAGGAAAAGTAGATGGTTGCGTAACGAGCCATATGACCTTCCAAGAGGGACTATCATTGGAGCATTTTCTCAAATAGTAGCCACTAATATTTAAGCTGTTCATGTGCATCTACTGGGAGGGGATCTCTTTTTTTCCTAATCAACAGATAACTGCAGTCCAGCCTGGCCTGGGTGGGTGAGTGGTGGGGTGGGGAAGAGTGTGGGAAGGAAGGTGTTTTTCCCTTTTTTAAAAAAATAGCTTTACAATCCTGCAAAGCGAAATGTTAGCGCTTTTTTTTTTTTGGTACACTTCTGGAGACTGGGTGCACTGGGGAGGGTGGCGGGTGGGGGGAGGACAGTTCTGGGGCACCACCTGTCATTTCTGGTGACTCTGCATAGCAAATGCACATTGACGCATTGAATGCAAGGTATAAGGAGGATTCCGTGACTTCTGCCAGATGCGCCAGTTCGAAAGTCGCACACAAGCAGTTTACCTGGTGGTTTTTGTTTTTTTTTTTAAATAGACTGAACAGAAACATATTAGTCAGTGTGGATATATATGCATAATTATATATAAATATTGAACGAACATTTATTTATTGTAAAGCCTTTCAGAAGGACCTTGTGGTTTCAATGTGGTATTATGTCCAATCTCTCTCTCTCAGACGCAAACTCACTGCAGTAATATTTTCATATCACTTCCCCCCCCCCCCCCCCCCAAAAGAGGCTTAAACCCAGATCCAAACATACCCCAAACTTGAGACATTTTAGATCTGAGCTGCTGGGTCCAGACCCCTCTACTCTCTCAAAAAGTGGGACCGTTACATGCTGGATTTCATTTATTTTTTTTGTCACTATGGGGCCTGACTTCCCCCCCCTCCATTTAACCTGTGTATCCATCTGCATTGACCTGTCTGGGGTAACGCCATGCTTTCGTCAATGCCAGAGGACAATGAGGCTGTATATATGTATGGAGAGGGTGTGGAATTGACACTGAGTTTGGGGGTTGTGGATGGGACGCATCAAATAGGTTAGCTTGCACATGGCGTATATTTCCAAGCAATGTGTTTGACAATGGAGAGAGAGAGAGGCTGGGGCAATAAGGCAAACTAAACGATCACAGAGAGGTAAAAGGCAGAGTGAATGAACTACTGAGTGAAAGAGCTCTTCTGTGTATTATAATTCACGCACTGAAGCCTGGATGCTTTCTGTAAGTATTTAAAAACAAATTGTATTTATGTTAATTTGGATATATTACTTTCCTGTTCTATATTGTAAATAGTAAGGTTTATTCTCCTGTGGTTAAGCAAAACTATAAATAACTAAAATAGTAGTGAGGCACATGCATTAAATGTATAGGCAGTGTATAAAATATACTAACACCCTGAAATCAGGAGAACTTGCCTTTTTGACCTAAGGAGGTATAACGTACACACTTGTTTTGGTTTTGTTTTTTAAATTCCAGGGTTTTCCAATGTTTGCCTTATTTTTGGAAAATAAATGGATTGGGGGGGGGAAATTAGGTCTCTCCCTTATGGGAAGGTCCTATAGAACTTAATTAGGATGGATCCAGTAGTGTCTTTACAGAAATTCCCCTGAGCTCTAAAGAGAATTTAATAGTTCCTAACCCTTCTCTGTAGGTTTTTAAAATGATCTTCTGGAACTTACCAGAGAATTCTATCCCTGCTGCTCTATAGGGTAGCTCAAAAAAACCCTGTATAGGACATAAAGATAAGGTTTTTAGAGTAACCTCTAGAGAATCTATTGGCTTCATCCATATTAAGTTCTACTTTTCCGTAAGGGCTGGTTTTGCTGTCACTTATGCCAGTGTAACTCCATTGCAATGACTCAGTCTATAAAACTGGTATGAGAGCAGAATTGGACCCGGTCTCTGCCATGGTGCCATTTTACAAGGAAAGCAAAGCTTTAAGCTTTCTAAAATGGACTCTTGCAGCAGATATAACTGGAGAGGGATAGCAGGGTGTGTGTATGGGGAGCTTTCTGCTTTCCCCTCCCCTTCTCCCTTCCAGCGTTTAAGGGCTGGTTCTCCTTATCTGATCCAGCAAGACTTGGAAGGTAATGGAAGGGTGCAACCATTATTTATATAACTTTTATTTTAATTTTTTATCATAGAGAAGTTAGCCGATGGAAAAATTATTTTTTTGAGCAGTGCATTTAGCTATGTCGGAAATATAAAAATATTTTTGTAAACCAGGCAAACTGAAAACGTTTGTTTATCTTACATTTTTCTACTAAAAATAATAAAAAATCCCACACAAATAATTGTTGCACCCATCATCTCTTTAACAAGCTTCTGAACTCTGCGACTGACTTCCATATATTGGATGTGAAGTACAAAACAAATCCTAAATGTTACAGTACTGTTCTCTTCCGACTTCAGAGGCCTTACCTTGGCAAACTGAGTAGTATTTACCTTAAGGTGACGACCGTGTTTGTTCATCCGTTCCTTCCCTCAAACTGAAACGAGAATTTCTGATCCGAGGTGGAGGGAAGCAGAAGTTTACAGTAAAGATGCCCACACCTAAAATTTGTCAACTGAGCTAAGATCTGCGCTGTAGCGGGTGGAATATAATGAATCCAGGGCCAATACCACTGTGTCCCTGAAATGAATGAGGCTTTTGCCAGCTATTTTCAGTTGGAGCAGCAGAGGTGGCTATTATGAAAGCGGTGGGGAGGGGGGAAATGAAAAGACATGGAAGGGTTTAAACATCGAGGACCCAGTTCTGGCCTCCAACTTACACAGCTCTCACTAACTTCAGTTCAGTAGTTGCTGCATGCATGAGAGGCTGGAATTGTCCATTGCAGCTAAGGATGCTTGGCAGTCCTCCTTGGAGGCAAAGGATAGAGTCAGGGACCTGTTGTCAAAAGCCATGACCTACTGTAGTTGGCTCCTTTGGAAAGGAATGTGAAGGGGATGAGGGAGACTTAACACCTAGTATGTCCTCAGCTGGCCATCTACACGCCTTCCTGTAAGGAAATACCAGGAGGGTGGTGGCCTGCAAACTTACTCTTTCTTTTGCTCCACTTTTGCCATGGGCATTAGCCATTTCTCCACCTTTTTGCCAAGTATCAGAGTACAAGCTCGATGAGGGAAAAGATGTCTAAAGGGCCATTGCTTGGACGGGAGCATTTAGAGGGTATTGGTCACTTGCAAACACTACTTGTGAAATGTTCCCAGGAGAGTTGAGGCCTTTCTGTAGCCCACAGAACAGCTGCAGCCCAGGCAATGCCATTGCTAGCTTCTTTCCCTGCTTGTTCATCTCCAGCAGCTACATAGCTAATGCAGAAAGTCTCTTGTCTCCCTCACCCATTCAGTCCTTGGCTTATGCATGGTGGGTGGCTTTGTAAAATGGGCTTCACCTGTGAGGTGCTGAGTGCCTTTCTCTCCTACTGATGCCAGCAGGAGGTGGAGGATGCTCGGCACCTTGCAGGATCGATCCTGCAGATGTCGGTCCATGAGGACCTGGGCTGAGACAGTAATTTACTTCCATGTAAGTTACCAGATTGCTGAATGGGTGACTGGATTTAGAGTGCAATGTGGGGCTAGACTTGGACCAGGTCCATAATATGGAACACTTGAACCTCCAGTCACTTCTCAGCCTAACACTAAAGGTTAAAGCTGAAAGAGTATCTTTGATGGGAAGTTGTATAGCTCCAAAGCTTGTAGGCAAGAGTAGAATAGAAATGCAGACAGCACCTTAACTTGGGTGCCATTTTATGCTAGCTCTTACTTTAAAGGGATCATTCTTCCTCTAGATTTGTAAGCGGAAAACCTAAGTTAATGCAATACATGGAAATACAGTTCAATGGAATCCCCCCACCCTTTGTGTTCAAATGCACACGGCTCAATGTTTCCCGAGAGCCAAGCTTTGAAAAGTCACTTTCTTACCACGGCCCGCTCTCCCGTTGCGCATCCTGTATTCGTAGGGTTATGCTGGGCTGGCCTCCGTTCAATAATGAGTGTAGAAGCACTTAGTCTCAAGGAGTTGGAGAAATGCACTTAAACACAATTTGCAAAGAGGTATGAACAGGAAGCTGGGTTGCCTGTTGGGTTTATCCCAGCCTTGCCAGGTCTCCTTTTTTTTTTTTTTTTTTTTTTAAATGAACCCAACCCAAACTAGCCTTTTCATACTCTGCACATGACCCTCCCTCTCCCCCGACCTCCCCCTTCCCATTTTGCTACAGTTCCCTGTGAGGTCTGAATGTGGAGTCTAGGATTTGTTTTGTGCACTTGAGAATGGCATTTCCTTTTGCAAGGGAGATGGGGGACTGAACACTAACATATGAAGGATTAGTATTTTCTTTGGGTTTTTTTAATGTCTTATGGGAGCCTAAGTTATTTTTCTCTACCTCATATGTACAGCTTGTAGGTATAAATCTGATTCTGAGTGACTGTTGAGAATGTATTTAAGTTATTTAACATCTTTGTATAACAAAAGCCAGAACAAATGAAACAATAAATGTATTTTAAATTATACATGACGTCTGTTCCCCTTTCTTTGCCTGGGCTGGCTGGTGTC
>NW_020664462.1:4491006-4508752 GCF_002925995.2 Terrapene triunguis | reverse complement strand
AGGGAATTCGGGTTTAGATGGTTTGGGCATGTGAAAAGGAGATAGGGTGTTACCCTCCACTTTTAAGTTTGAGAAGGGTTGGAAGATTCAAAACTAGGTGGATAGATGGCACACAAAAGGATTTGATTAGCTGCAGAGCTTCCGGGGAACTGCTTCAAGACAGACTGAATGGAGAAGGACTTGAAAAGCTGATCCCATTAAGGCGAGGAAAAGAACTTGTAACTCATCCTGCTGCTGTGTTTGCAGATTATCTGATGGTGGATGACCATTTCCCCCTTAACATATTTGTCTATTCATGGGGTTCCTCAACCAAACTTCTAAAGCTAGCCTTACTAGCCTGGCACTAAATGCCAACTTCTGAATTTTCTACCTCAATGGGATTTAGGCCTTCAGGAGGAGGATCTCCACCTTTAATGGCTCTGACTTTCATAAATGCATGAAGGATGACTGTATTCATGGTATTTCCCAGCACAATGCCACCTGGAGGAATGGCACCTTGTGAACTGGGTTGCTATGGGGTGTTAAAATGGAGATATTAGTTTTGGTGGTATAGCATCCCTACCTAATGCCCAAAGATTGAGGTCTTGTGATTTGCTAATTCTGATGCTATCTAAGGTATATTCTATGGCTCCCATTCCCATAGTATCTGAGCACCTCAACATTTATAGTGTGTATGCTCACAACACTCCTGTGGGGGAGGGTAGTGCTAGTCTCCTCATCCTATAGATCAGGTGCAACAGTTAAGTGACTTTCCCAAGGTCACCCAGGAAATCTGTGGCAGAGCAGGGACTGGAACCCACATCTCACAAATCCTAGGCAAGTGGCCTCACCACTGGGCCATCTTTCCTCTTTATGCTAATATTGTACTGTATGTACTTCAATGCTGTACTAACTGTGGGACTATTAAAAGCCCTGGCAGTTCCTCAGGGTTGCCATTGCAGGGCCTAAACAATAGGGATGTGTCTAACTGCAGTGTAGAGACCCGTGGTTGGCCCGTGTCCATTGACTTGGGCTACAGCAGTGGCACTCAACCTTTCATAGAATCATAGAAGATCAGGGTTGGAAGGGACCTCAGGAGGTCATCTAGTCCAACGCCCTGCTCAAAGCAGGACCAATCCCCAACTAATTCATCCTGCCAGGGCTTTGTCAAGCCTGACCTTAAAAACCTCTAAGGAAGGAGATTCCACCACCTCCCTAGGGAATCCATTCCAGTGCTTCACCACCCTCCTAGTGAAATAGTGTTTCCTAATCTCCAACCTACACCTCCCCCACTGCAATTTGAGACCATTACTCCTTGTTCTGTCATCTGCTACCACTGAGAACAGTCTAGATCCATCCTCTTTGGAACCCCCTTTCAGGTAGTTGAAAGCAGCTATCAAATCCCCCCTCATTCTTCTCTTCTGCAGACTAAACAATCCCAGTTCCCTCAGCCTCTCCTCATAAGTCATGTGCTCCAGCCCCCTAATCATTTTTGTTGCCCCTCGCTGGACTCTTTCCAATTTTTCCACAGAAAAATGATGATGATCCCTTCTGGCCTTAAAGTCTATGAGCCTTGCCCATATCATTGGGGTGCTGTTCATGAGCGAGGCCTCTGGGTGTGGAAGACGTTTGCAGTGAAGGGCTAGCCTAGGGCAAACTACAGGCCAGGAGCAAATGCCTCACATTACAAACCACTCCCGCAGAAACATGATGTTCGTGCACTGATCTGCCCCACAGCGGCAATGCACCTATGGCTCAACAAGTGAGCCTGCTTCTTTCAGCCTGACAAACCTCACTGTATCCTGTAGAAGCCACCAGACTCTAGGATTTTTATTTTAAATACCAAAAATACAAAACTGGACAGCACACAAATCCATAGCTACTGTGTAGAGAGAGACAGAAAGGTGAGTGCCATGGGGGGGGGGCTGTCCAAGTTTTTCTGCCTGCCTCCCCTTTGAGTCTTACACGTTATCCTCTAAAGCAGAGAACTGACACTATCCAGTTTGGAGGGCTGCACCAGCAGTGGATTAAACTGAGTAAGCGAAGCTCTTCTAAGCATGTCCGGTATTTCTAGGTTACTTGTCACTGTAGTCCCTAAAGGGAGGGGGGAGGTTTCTCAAGTGCTCAGCATCCTCGTTTCAGGCTAGATGTCTTTCTTTTTTTCAGAAGAGCTCGGCTCCCAGGTGGGCACCTCCATAAAGGCTAGATAATCAAAAGGTATCAACTAGACAGCTGATGAGCTGTGATTGGGGCTCCCGATTGGCTAAGAATTGCAACACATCCTATTGTTTGTGTTAGCTCGTCTCTCCCACCCCAGCCTGCCTGTGTCCCATCCACCAGTTGTATCTAGTCTCTTAGCAAGCGAAGTTCCTTGAGGCAGGAGCTGTTGTTTACTCTGTACAGCACCCAGCACAGGGGAGGGGTCCAATCTGGTTGGCCCCTAGGTGCTACCGCAATATAAATGTTAGGCGACCACAAAACGTCTCCAGCACCCAGAAGTTCTCATAGGGACACAAAATCATAGAAATATAGGGCTGGGAGGGACCTCAAGAAGTTATCAAGTCCAGCCCCCTGTGCAAAGGCAGGACCAAGTAAACCTAGACCAGCCCTGCCAGGTTTGTCCAGCCTGCTCTTAAAAACCTCCAATGACGGGGATTCCACAACCTCCCTTGGAAGCCTGGTCCAGAGCTTCACTATCCTGATAGAAAGTTTTCCTTAACGTCTGTCCTACATCTCTCTTGCTGCAGATGAAGCCCATCACTTCTTGTTCTACCTTCAGTGAACGTGGAGAACAGTTGATCACAGTCCTCTTTATAAAAGTCCTTAACATTTTTGAAGACTGTTATCATGTCTCCCCTCAGTCTTCTTTTCTCAAGACTAAATAGGCCCATTTTTTAACCTCTCTCAGATCAGGTTTTCAAAATCTTTTATCAGTTTTGTTGCTCTCCTCTGGCCTGTCTCCAATTCGTCCACATCTTTCCTGAAGTGTAGGTTCCGGAATTGGACACCATACTCCAACTGAGACCTCACCCGGGCTGAGCAGAGTTGGATAACTACCTCTTATGTCTAACATACAACACGCCTATTAATACACCCCAGAATCATATTAGCCTTTTTTGCAACTGCACCACGTTGGCTCATATTCAATTTGTGATCCTCCCAATTTATAACCCCCAGATCCCTATAAGTGGAATTACCACCAAGCCACTTATTCCCGGTTTTGCAGTTGTGCATTTGATTTTTTTTTCCCCCTTCCTAAGTGAAGTACTTTTCACTTGCCTTTATTGAATTTCACCTTGTTGTTTTCAGACCAATTCTCCAATTTGTCAAGGTCATTTTTGAATTCTAATGCACCCAGAAAGAGATTGAAGGATGCAGTTGGCCCTGATGACATTTGAACCTGTGATGCCATGGGGTCTCAGTATTCCCACACTAATGATTAGAGCATCATGATGCTATGTAGTATTGTCCAACTACAGCTACGTGGGGAACTGGACTATGTAAACCCTACTTGTGCTCTATCTGGCAAGGCTGATAACTTTTTTTATGTTACCAGCGAAAGACACTGTAGGACTGACAGTGACCAGACCGATTGATCTTGGTAAATTACTAGAAGTCTGCATCTGCGGTGCATGTGCCATCTCAGAAAACAGGTTAGATCAGAGCTTCTTAAACTGTGTTCCCTGAATCACTACTGGTCCATGGAGATGCTTCTAGCATGTTAGTGAAGCCTCTCTGTCTTCAAGCACCAATTTGTTCTGTTCTGCTCTATTCTAAAGAGGTTCTTATCCTGCACTTATCGCAGTAGTATCTGAACGCCTTCCAGTAATGCCTTAAATGATGTGACTAGCATCTGTTACATGTTTCTTTCATCCTTTCTCCAAAGGAAGAATTGAGTGTGCAGTGGATTGGTTTGTTTTGCTCTTTCCAAAAAACCCCACAAAACAACAACAAACAACTTACACACAGCTCTGTGTTTATCCTGGAGAAGGCAGGTTGCTGAAATGTGCCTTGCATTTGAAATGGAAGATAGTGAGGTGTGTGATGGCCCTTCGTTCCTGGGGGAGTTTGTTCCAACCTCCGAGAAAGCTCGGTCTCCTACACAGACAAGCTTTTACCTTTATTGTAGATGGTTCCATTTTACCTTAAGAATAAAGTTGTTGACCATGCTCTTCATCCCAGAGCGTTAGGCTATCCTGGGTCCAGGCCACTGAGTGCCTTGAAGATAAAGACTGAGACCTTGACTCGGTGCCTACTCATGGTTGCTGTGAGTTGGGCTAGCAGACCCTTCAATGAGTTCCTAATCCAGGCCAGGGCTTAGAGAGAGCCTGTGCAGTGACACCAGGCAGCACCAGCAGTGTTGATCTAGGAGCTGGAGAGAACCGTAGGGCCTGAGGGTATGTTTACACTGCACACTAAGTCTGGGCCTGATTCAGGTTTGAGCCCTTGCTCCCCTTCTGTCCACACACACATTGATCTCACTCAGGACCCGGGTCCTAGCACTCTACTGGGAGAGGAGCAGAGTCAGAGCCCTCAAGTCCAAGCCCTGTCATTATGCAGCGTGGATGCAGCTCAAGCCGCAGATCTGAGTCAGAAGGTCTGTGTAGTGCAGTATGGACGTGTTAGCATGGCTGAGAGACCCGGGTCCAGCAACTGTAAACCCAGGTTACCAATGCAGTGTGGACGCTATAGTGTGGACTTGGCAAGCCCGAACAAGCCCGCGTCCCACTGAGCTGGGTTTACAATGTAGCGTAGGCATACCCTGTGTATCTAGCAGCCTCAAGAAAGGATCCCCTTTTATCTTTATTATAACTAAGCTCCATCTCTTCTCTAATGAGAGGGATGTTGCAAGGGTGCTGGTGGGGTGAGGTGTCTTTCTTTCTTTCTTTTTTTTTTTTTTCCAGACTGACCTATTCAGCTCCCATTATTCACTATGGCAGACCTCACAAGTACTTTCATGCCACCTCTTCCCCCATTCTTAGCAGAAAGTAACTTGGAGGACAGAGGAAAAGCCTAGTGTTTTCCCTTGGTAACTGCCACATACGCATCTTGCGCTCTCTTTCCTGATGGTGGTTTCCTAGTTTAAGCAGAGGGGATGAAATTCACCCTGTGCAAAGGGGCAGCGCAAAGCCCGTGCACCAGTTAACCCCGGAGGGCTGAAGGATCGATGGCTGGGTCTCTGGCTGCCCTAACCCACTGGTGAGTGTGGGTTACAGGTCCCCCTCTGTGCCAAACCACCAAGGGGATGAGCTGTTCCAGCCCCCAGGTATGGAGCCTCGGTCTTTATCTCCAGCCGTAGCAGCTTGTGCCTTTGCTCTAGAGGTCCCTGGTTCAGTCCCTGGTGCGTTGGGTCTCATGACCAATGTGACAGCTGCTCTCTGCACAGGAGTGAATTTCACCTTTGGTGCTATTCCAAAAACGACTCTGGTCCACCTTTCGCGTTGGCGGTGCCTTTCTCTGAGCCTTGTTACAGCGAGTAGCAATACCACGGGAGGTTCTACAGTGAATGATAAAATAATCCCATTTTAGCCCGCAAGCCACCCGGAGCCACATTTTCCATTTCTTTCAAACCAGGGTGGCAATGCGATCCATTGGATTGTTAGTGAAGGCCAGCTGTGCCCAGTAATTGGTCAATAGCAAGTTATTAATTAACAGGCTGGGGCCCAACCGTCTTTCCCCGCACCTCCTTCGCGAACAGAAGCAGCAACAGCATTGAGATAAGACCTCCTAACTTCTAAGCTCCGGCTGGTGCTGTGTAAGGGAGTCATGGACACTTATTCTCTTCTTTTTTCCCTCCATCACTGTAGGACCTGTGCACTTGGCTGCTGGAGAAATAGTTGGACTAGCTTGGATGTTTCTAGTTTATGTGGGAGAGGGCGTGTTTGTGTGTCTGCCTGAGTGCATGAGGACTGTTCATTGAGGGAAAGCCATGCTGAAATGAGGTTCTTGCCTTTCATTCTGAAGGTGGTTTAGGCCCACAGTCGTTCTTGTTTCAGGTGTCAGGAAGCCCCGTAGTCTCGATCAGGCTCTGGTGAAAGCTCGGTGTCCTGTACTCCCTTGCTAATTGACCGTTTCGTGGTTTTGGTGACATGTAGCTATTGTCAGAGGCCAGGGTTGCAGAGCGAGAGGCTATTACTCAAATGGCTCCCGTCAGTTCCATGGAGGGTTTTGAATATCAGGACTGAGACCTCGAACTGGACTCTGTAGTTCAAGGAGAGCAGGGCAGAGACCAGAGCCCTGAGTGGATGGGCTCATGATGACCTTTCTTGCTCAGCAGAGGACTTGCTGTGCGGGGCACCAGTTGCATTGTTTTCCAGGACACGTGAGTATGAGTTTCAGTAGTGTAGCCTGGAGGTCACGTGAATGGATCATGGTAGCCAGGTTGGAGTCCGACAGCTGGAGGGGGTAGCCACCTGGCTAGTCAAAGATGAGTGGTGTTTTTTTTTTTGTTTGTTTGGTTTTTTTTTTTGGCCTCCATGGCTATGTGGGCATCCAGTAGGATTTGGGATTGCAAGGAAGACCCCCAAGACTGTGGACTGAGTTAGCAATCTGAGGGCAGATGTCCTCAATGGCGAGAGGAAAATCCTTGGAAACACTTCCCTCTTCTTGCCAGCATCAGTCCCGCCAGTGCTTCACCACCCTCCTAGTGAAAAAGTTTTTCCTAATATCCAACCTAAACCTCCCCCACTGCAACTTGAGACCATTGCTCCTTGTTCTGTCATCTGCCACCACTGAGAACAGCCGAGCTCCATCCTCTTTGGAACCCCCCTACAGCTAGTTGAAAGCAGCTATCAAATCCCCCCTCATTCTTCTCTTCTGGAGACTAAACAATCCCAGTTCCCTCAGCCTCTCCTCATAAGTCATGTGCTCCAGACCCCTAATCATTTTTGTTGCCCTCCGCTGGACTCTTTCCAATATTTCCACATCCTCCTTGTAGTGTGGGGCCCAAAACTGGACACAGTACTCCAGATGAGGCCTCACCAATGTCGAATAAAGGGGAACGATCATGTTCCTCGATCTGCTGGCAATGCCCCTACTTATACAGCCCAAAATGCCGTTAGCCTTCTTGGCAACAAGAGCACACTGTTGACTCATATCCAGCTTCTCGTCCACTGTGACCCCTAGGTCCTTTTCTGCAGAACTGCTACCTAGCCATTCGGTCCCTAGTCTGTAGCAGTGCATAGGATTCTTCCATCCTAAGTGCAGGACTCTGCACTTGTCCTTGTTGAACCTCATCAGGTTTTTTTTGGCCCAATCCTCTAATTTGTCTAGGTTCCTCTGTATCTGATCCCTACCCTCCAGCGTATCTACCACGCCTCCCAGTTTAATGTCATCTGCAAACTTGCTGAGAGTGCAGTCCACACCATCCTCCAGATCATTAATAATGATATTAAACAAAACCGGCCCCAGGACCAACCCTTGGGGCACTCCGCTTGAAACCGGCTGCCAACTAGACATGGAGCCATTGATCACTACCCGTTGAGCCCGACGATCTAGCCAGCTTTCTATCCACCTTACAGTCCATTCATCCAGCCCATGCTTTTTTAACTTGGCGGCAAGAATACTGTGGGAGACCGTATCAAAAGCTTTGCTAAAGTCAAGGAATAACACATCCACTGCTTTCCCCTCATCCACAGAGCCAGTTATCTCATCATAGAAGGCAATTAGGTTAGTCAGGCACGACTTCCCCTTGGTGAATCCATGCTGACTGTTCCTGATCACTTTCCTCTCCTCTAAGTGTTTCATAATTGATTCCTTGAGGACCTGCTCCATGATTTTTCCAGGGACTGAGGTGAGGCTGACTGGCCTGTAGTTCCCCGGATCCTCCTCCTTCCCTTTTTTAAAGATGGGCACTACATTAGCCTTTTTCCAGTTATCCGGGACCTCCCCCGATCGCCATGAGTTTTCAAAGATGATGGCCACTGGCTCCGCACTCACATCCGCCAACTCCTTTAGCACCCTCGGATGCAGCGCATCCGGCCCCATGGATTTGTGCTCATCCAGTTTTTCTAAATAGTCCCGAACCACTTCTTTCTCCACGGAGGGCTGGTCACCTCCTCCCCATACTGTGCTGCCCAGTCCAGCAGTCTGGGAGCTGACCTTGTTTGTGAAGACAGAGGCAAAAAAAGCATTGAGTACATTAGCTTTTTCCACATCCTCTGTCACTAGGTTGCCTCCCTCATTCAGTAAGGGGCCCACACTTTCCTTGACTTTCTTCTTGTTGCTAACATACCTGAAGAAACCCTTCTTGTTACTCTTAACATCTCTTGCTAGCTGCAACTCCAAGTGCGATTTGGCCTTCGTGATTTCACTCTGGAGCACAAGCCATTGCTGGAGGGCGTTTGGCCAGCCTTGCGAAGGGAAGGGTGTAGGCGATGTGATCCGAGCTGGAGACCCCATGGGGCCAGACCTGCCACATACCTTTGGTGCTTCCCTTCTGACCTTACGCTACACTTCCTGCCAGTTGGGTAATGAGAAATTGCAGGCTGAAACCTCACAGCCAGTCTCTGCCAGACCCTTAAAGAGCTGCTAATGTGAGTCGTAAAGCCACAGTAGCCTCGGATCCAGCCGCGTTTTGACAGCTGTTCCAGCAGCGGAAGGAGGCAAAGCTAGAACACATATTGTAAAAATTTGGGATTTTTTTTTTTAAAAAATACAGAATTAGAGTCAGTCTCAGTCTCTCTCTCTCTCTCTCAAAATAAAATAATTAAAATCCAAGGCCCAGCCCACCTCCCTTAGGCCTCACTGAGCCCTAATGTGTGGGGTGGCAGATCTGCTGAGAACAAAATGGAGCCCCGTATAACTTGGAAGTGACACTTAAAATGCAATGACTTGGAATTGGTGCGTCACACGCTCTTACCCATGCAGCCCTCTAGGAGGACGTGATCATTCCCCTCTATTCGGCATTGGTGAGGCCTCATCTGGAGTACTGTGTCCAGTTTTGGGCCCCACACTACAAGAAGGATGTGGAATAATTGGAAAGAGTCCAGCAGAGGGCAACAAAAATGATTAGGGGGCTGGAGCACATGACTTATGAGGAGAGGCTGAGGGAACTGGGATTGTTTAGTCTGCAGAAGAGAAGAATGAGGGGGGATTTGATAGCTGCTTTCAACTACCTGAAAGGGGAGTTCCAAAGAGGATGGAGCTCGGCTGTTCTTAGTGGTGGCAGATGACAGAACAAGGAGTAATAGTCTCAAGTTGCAGTGGGAGAGGTCTAGGTTGGATATTAGGAAAAACTATTTCACGGGGAGGGTGGTGAAGCACTGGAATGGGTTACCTAGGGAGGTGGTGGAATCTCCTTCCTTAGAGGTTTTTAAGGTCAGGCTTGACAAAGCCTTGGCTGGGATGATTTAGTTGGGAATTGGTCCTGCTTTGAGCAGGGGCTTGGACTAGGTGACCTCCTGAGGTCCCTTCCATCCCTGATATTCTATGATTCTATGACTGTGGTTCTCAAACTGATTTGATCTCTCCCTACTTCTTTGTCTGTACTAGTTTACGCCCCTCCCCCCACCACACAGGTACATATACCGTTTACCAAAAAATCAACATGCAACTCTCACTAAATATTAAAAAAAGAAAGGCCTGGATTCAAACAGAACCAACGATCCATTGTGATAAGAGCAAGAGCAAAACTGCGGTTGTGGTCGCTGCTTACAATGAAACGTGGTCACCGCATCATCGCAAACAGATTAACAGAACTCCGTCAAAATGCACAGTGCCATCGGAGGACCTGATATGTCTGGAGGAATCAGCTTTACTAATTATTCATTGCTAGGGCCCTACCAAATCCACGCCCATGAAAAGCACATCATGGACTGTGGAAATCTGGTCTCCCCCTGTGAAATCTGGTCTTTTGTTTGCTGTTACCTTTATGCTATAGAGATTTTTACAGGGGGACCAGCATTTTTCTAATTGAGGGTCCTGACCCAAAAGGAAGTTGCAGTGGGGTCATGAGGTTATTTTAGTGGGGGGGTGTCGTGGTATTGTCACCCTCACTTCTGTGCTGCCTTCAGAGCTGGGCAATCAGAGAGAGGCGGCTGTTGACTGGGCACCCAGCTCAAAGAGTACAGAATGGGGTGGTGTTGTCTTATCCTGGCTACAGGGTTTCTTTCTCTAGTCTACAGCAACCTTCTCCCCAGCCCATGTACACCAGATCTCAACAGCCACAGGCTTAAGGAGGTTTGTGGAACCCACATCAGGATCCAGTCTGACTTTTGTAGCTGGCAACTTTCACTATAAAACTCTAAAGCCCAGGGCATGATCCAATGGCCATTGAAGTCAACAAAGACCTCCATGGGCTTTGGATGGTGAGCGAGTGCACTTCCAGGTCTAGATCTCTGGGCTCAGGCAAGTCTCTAGACCTCTATTATTATTAATTATTTCTATACAGTAGCACCTAGAGGCTCCAAACATGATCAGGGCCCCATTGTGCTGGGAGCTAGGAGCAAAAGTCCCTCTCCTGCCAAGCCTGCAATCTAAATAGAGAAGATAGAGGCACAGACTTGCCCAAGGTCACGTAACGGGCCAGGAGCAGAAACAGAATTGGAGCCCAGGTCTGCTGAGGCCTTGTCCACGAGACCATGTTCTTCCAGTCTTTAATCATCTCCCAAACTTCTGTTCACTCTCTGAGGATTTTTGCCAAAGCAGGAGAATGATGTTTGTGCTCTGGCAACATTTTAGGTTGTTGTCTTGTCAGCTTCCCTGGTCAGTGTTCTCTTATTACAGAAACTTGTGTTGTGAACTGTCCCTCACCGCTCCCGCTACTTAAAAGAGAAGCACCCGAGGACTAATCTCATTAAAACAGGACCCTTCTCTTCCAAGCCATGTCACTGCCAGCAGAATTGTAGAGCTGCGCTGGGAGGTCTGACAGATGAAGCGCAGAAGGAAAATGGAGGGTGGGGTGGGAGAGTTCATCACTGGAGCCCTTCTGAGCACCTCTGGGTCTTCAAAGTTGATTTGGAAACCTTGTGATTCCTCTCTCCTTTGATTTCAAAGCTTTATTACAATCCTTATTTAGTGTGTCATTGGGGAAGCAGGGGTGGTTTACAGGCTTAGAAGAAAATCCTTCCATGCAACCTAAAGAGCACAATATTGACAGGGAAGAAATGTCCACGTTGTTTGACTTTGAGGTGACCTTGCACGGCCTCTTTATAGCACCTGGTTTGGTTTGGAAGAAGAGGGTGGATTGCTTGGAATTGGGTGGCCCAGGAAGGAGTGCTAATTTGGCCATTGGGCTAAATGGGAATGTTGGATATAGAGAATATGTGAAAGGAAAGAGTGAACGGTTATACTTGGTACTGATCTTAGAGAGAGAGAGAGAGAGAGAAGGTGGGTGAGGTAATATCTTTTATTGGACCAACTTCTGTTGGTAAGAAAGACCAGCTTTCGAGCTTACACAGAGCTCTTCAACAGAAGTTGGTCCAATAAAAGATATTACCTCACCCACCTTGTCTCTCTAATATCCCGGGACCGGGTAAGCACTTTGTGGGGGAGAGCTGAGTTTTTAGTCATGTGAAGGAAGAAACTTTTTAATTCCACTTCCAGTTATGGCTTGAGGCTGCAAGAATGGAAACTAAATAACATTTTATTTCTGAAGTTTTGGAATCTCCTAGAGCTTTGTAAAGATTTGGTAGGAGAAAAGGCCTGGGGATGGGTGATCTTATCAGAATGGATCGGATGGTCATGCTCGCTCCCAGAGCTGATTGGAAAATGGGGCTTTTCTTCTATGGATAATGTAATTTTTTTTATGAAAAATTTTAAACCAAACTCTTTCAATTTGGATATGAGCTGTGGTGCCTCATGGGAATTGTAGTTTGTGTGCCTAATGCTCCTATTCTCCTCTACAGACTGGGCTCCCTGCATCTTCGATGACTACATCTCCCATGATGCACCACACTGTCCATCTTGGTGCATGATGGGAGTCCTTTCCTCATAGGAGATAAAGTTTGGCTGAGGAGCCCAGCCCATAGAAGAGAACGGGGACATGAGACACTCAAACTACAGCTCCCTTGAGGCACCATGGTGACATATCTAAATTAAAATAGTTTGGCTTTCCAGGTGTTCATAATTTTTCTGAAAAAACAGACTCCGTTCTTGAAAAATGCCATTTAGTTGAAAACCAAACTTCCCACTGATGGAAAATGTTTGACTAACTCATGGTGGCTTCATTTTGGTATGTGCGATGTCCTGGAAAGATTCCCTGTGTAATAACATGGACTCTTGTTTTCAGTGCCTTTCCTCCTACCACCTGGAACTGCCCCCTGCCCTCCAGATCCTTAATGACTACCTGCCTCAGTTTCCCATCTCATCCCTAAAAGATTGCTCTAAGCCAGTGCCCCAGCGTGGTGCTAAGTGTGTCTCCTGTTGAATCTCCATCACTCCCTGAAGGGCCATGTGTTTTATTAGTAGTAGTTGTTTTGTGGTGACACTAAGAGGCCCCAGTGAGAGGTTGAGGCCCCATTGTCCTAGGTACTGTTCATAGTACCTGCCCCAAAGAGCTTACAATCTAAATATCAGAGGAAAGATAACAGGCTCTTCCTGGCAAGGCTCCCCTCCTAGCAGACATCAAGCCAAAGGCTGCTTAGCTAGTAAGAAGTGACAAGACCACAGCTTATGGTGCCTGAGGTTCTATCGGTTAGTGCTGGCTCCACATTGCTTCTTTCCAAGCATTTCAGCTAGTTCTGGAGTTGGGGGATGACGACTCCCTTTTGGTTAGAAATGCCCTTTGTGAGATTTCCCCTCCCCCCCATAGCAAGAAGGGCAAATGTTGGCTAAAACACAGTGTTCACATTGTCATCTCTGGATTCCCCAAGTGACCAGCCCCAGTGGGTGGAGGACAGTCAGCAGCAAACTGGCACTATATTCCTAGTGGGTGGAGGTTAGATTAGGACAACATCTGCCTTTCTGACCTGTTTGCCAACAGATTCCAGGCACACATGATCTGGCTTTTTTGTTAATATGTGCTTGGGCCGTTTATGGAATTCCGATGGGTTGGAACCTCCTGCGTGAATTGGCAGGGGTGAGGTTTTTTTGCTGTTTTTTTTTTTCCTTCTAGAGCTGCATCAGCATGTTTTGGAAGTAGGCCTCCGGCTTGCTGTGCATGGAGCTTCCGCCAAAGATTTCCCTCCTCCAGACTTGAAGCTTCTCCTACAGGTACCCTCTACTCCAGAGTAAACCAGTTTCGAATGCTTGGAATCAGATCTACGCTGGTGTTTGGTGGGTGAGGCAAGTGCTCTTAATAGAGTTGAACGTGCCCTCATGACAGCATCTCCAGCAATCACGAATGTCAGTGCTGGTATTTGTAAGTAGCTTTATGTAAAAATCCATGGCATTTGGAGTTTAGGTTTGCGCTCATCTTAGCTAACTAGCTAGCTACCAGAGCTGGTCAGATTTTTTGCTCATATTTTGATATCCAGAAAAAAAATTGAGAGAATTTTTCATAACATTTTCTTCTTGTTTCTTTAAGCAGCTGTAAATCTGGTCCAATTTTTTTTTTTTAAGTTTTAAAATTGTAGATCCCCATCTGTATAGTGGGATGGTAACATGTCCTTGGTCTGTTTTGTCTGTTTGGACTATGAGGCCCTAGCTGCAGTACTGTGTCCAATTCTGGGTGCCACAATTTAGGAAGGAAGTAGACAAATTGGAAAGAATCCAGAGGAGAGCAACAAAAATGATAAGGTTTGGAAAACCTGACCTATGAGAAAAGGTTGAACAAACTGGGCATGTTTAGTCTTAAGAAAAGAAGACTGGGGGGCAACCAACAGTCTTCCAATATTGTAAGGCCTGTTATAAAGAGGACAGTGATTAATTGTTCTCCATGTCCACTGAAGATAGGACAAGAAGTATTGGGTTTAATCTGCAGCAAGGGAGATGTAGGTTAGATATTAGAAAGTTTTTCCTAACTATAAAGGTAGCTAAGCTCTGGAAACGGCTTCCATGGGAGGTTATGGAGTCTCCATTATTGGAAGCATTTAAAACCAAGTTGGACAAACACCTGTCAGGGATGGTCTAAGTTTACTTGGTCCTGCCTCAGCACAGGGTACTGGATTTAATAACTTCTCAAGGTTCCTTCCTGCCCTATGATTCTGCGATTCTGTACCTAGCTCACCCCACTGAGAAAAACACAAATTGGACACCAGGGTCTACTTTGTTCCACCAACTTGCAAGAAGCAGGTGACACCCCCAAATAAGATAAACACTGGGCCTGATCCAATTTCTATGGAAGTCTATAGAAAGACTCCCATTAACTTTGTCATTTATCAGATTTCTTGGCCATCCAATTATTAGTTTCCTGAATTTCGGGTATGGAACATGTCATCAGGTCCAACCACTGCCTAAGAAGACTTTCTCATAGTCTTTGGAGGTCAGGAGGGTCTCAGGCTAGACAGAAGAAGCACACAGAAGGGGCAGTCAGCTCCAGACCCTCCCTGCTGTCTCACAGCACTCTCTGATCCCTCTCCATTACTATTATCATGATAGCTCCTAGAGGCACTAGCTGAGATCAGGGCCCCATTGTGCTAGGTGCAGTACAGAAACATAGCAAGAGACAGTCTCTGCCCCAGAGAGTTTACAGTCTAAGGAGACCTGACAAATGAAGGAAGGATTTTTATCCCCATATTACAGATGAGGAACTGAGGCCCAAAGTGGAAGTGGCAGAGCTAGAAACTGAACCCCGATATCTCCTGAGACCCAATTCAGTGCCTAAACCCCAAGTGTATCCTTCCTCTCCAACACCAGATGGCGCTACAGGAGAAGGACATGGTTGTCTTTTAAAGGGCCAGTGTGCTACATCCTCAGATTATTACAAAATCCATGTATCTGAGAAATTAATTACAGGGACTGTCAAACAGCCGCACTGAAGTGACCCTTGCCTGCGGGAAACCAGCAGAATCATTTTCTTCTTGTTAAGAAAAAAATCTTAGAAAAAAAAAGTCAGGTTTGGTCTTGTTTTCAAAAAATTCTGTTCAGCTAAGGTGTAAATCTTTTCTTGGAAACCAAATAATCCACCTGTACTTCAAAGGCAGACTGTCAGCAAGGAGGGAAAGCTAAAGCCACATTATTATTATTACTGTTTATTTTGTGCATTTGATAGAAGGTTTCATGCCAAGGATGGCAGGTAAGGTAAGGTGAGGCCGTGCTGATGAAAAGAAAATAATGCACGAGTTTGGAGTTCAGATAAATGAAAAGGGGGAGAAAGACTTCCTGCAGCTAGGGCATAATTATTCATTGTTCTTTATTTACTTAATTTGTTATTGCAAACAACGGTTTTATGCCCATCACCCTGGTAACAAGGCACGTGATATGACTCTTGGAGTATCAAAAAGAGAGATCGAATACCTGCAATTTTACCAGTAAGTAGGAGAGCAACATTTGCATCAGTTGGGAAGGCCTGGGCTTGGAGTTGCTTCTGAAAGTGGCCAGGGTAGTGTTGAATATTATTATGCCTCCTCGTGCTCTCCTCATTGGTGGATCATCACAAGCAGGCAGTGTCCTCCGAATAACGACACAGGCACAAGCCCAGTAAACAACAGAACAGCATCTGTTTATTACTGGAAAAGGGTACAGAGGTGCCAGCCCCAAGCGCTGAAAGATTGTGAGTCAGATCCCCCCATAGATCATGAGATTGCTAAACCAATCATGAGATTTAATTTTTTTTTTAAAAACGGGGTTCTTTTTATTCGATCTCTGACCATTGGGTTGCTCTTGCTTCATGTTTTTAAGCTTTTCTTTGCAACGGCAAGGGCTAGACTTTTTTTTTAATTAAATATCGTGGAGATTCTCATACAAAGTCCTGATTTAAACAATTGCTGCTTTAAGAAAAACACCAAATATTGTGAGATTCAGGAGAGTTGGAGACACTGCAGAGGTAGCTCCTCTCCTGCTGCTCATGTTGATGTAGAAAAAAGAGTTTGGCTTTCTCCTCCCCCTCCCCCCATCAGGAGGCACAAATGCACCCCCCACTCCCTGAACTTCCTCAGACAAGGGCCTTTTCCTTCCGGGTGAAGCCCACCTCCTTTAGGGGCCATCTCTGGGTGTGCTTCTTTCACTGCCAGCACAGAAACACTTGCAACAAATATTTCTGCAGCAAGGGTGTTCATGAGAGCGCTTCACTCTTGGGACATTCATTTCTAATGGTTGGTTTGGTCTGGTTCCAGCATGGGGACAATGGTTTTCATCTTTACTTATCCAAACTGGTTCTCCCAGCTCAGATTATACTCTGCTGGATGAACTGAAGGCATAGACTCTGTTCTCCTGTAACGAACGCAACTTGATGTGTTGGTATTATTTTAAACTGGACGTCACCCCAGCTGTTCTTGTTTTCACCTCTCACCGGAAGAATCCCCTCCCGTTTTTTCCCCCTTGCAACAAGATTCGGTGGCTTCCCTTTTGTTTTATTTTTAGTGATATTTAATATTTATATTGGTTCAAAGACTTGTTCAACTCCCTTCCAGCTCACAGATGCTCTGGGTGAGAAGAGCGACAAAAAAAAAAAAAAAAAAAGGCAACTCCGACGTTTCAAAGCTCTGAAGGGTGGGTTTAGCCTGGAAAGTAACTTTCTGCGTCTCTGTGTTTGCTTTGTCTCTCAGCGGTTCCAGATCGCATGTGCTCATGGGTGTTTATATTTTGCATTGCAGCTGTGCCTCGGAGTTGAGATCAGGAGCACACGGAGCTAGGCGCTATGCAAACACATCTCAAAAATGCCTGCCCTGAAGAGCTTAGCTGTGTTCTCTTCACTGTCAGCCTTGCAAATACATCAGCTCATCAGGCTGGGTTCTTTCCATCTCATGCCTCCTGAGAATACAGGAAATACCAAAATGGATCAGAGCTGGGATCCAGTTCGTCTAATATCGCATCGCTGTTGGATTCTTTTTATTTGCCTCATGCTTTCAGAGCCTTTAGGTTACACTAGGGAGCATGTTTCCAAGCTTTTCTCTGCAACCATGAGTAAAACGGGGCGGAAAATGATCAAAATCAGAAAATGCCGATTTTGGCAAAATTGTATAGATTTCCACAAAACTTCCCACAAAACAGAAATTCCAGCCATTTTGAACCATGGAGGCTAGAAACGTACTTAGGGAAAAAAATAAAAACACTGAGATTCTCAGGTAATCACTTGTGTCCAGGAGCTGCGGCTTTCAGAAAAATATCAAATCCGAGAGTCTTGGTTGGGGCCTGTAGGTGCAGCTTAGAATAAAACGGATAATAAGGAGTTAGACTGTCTCCGTCCAAATCCCAGTGTTGCTTTTGGTGGTTAGTGATGGGCCTGTTTTTGATCAATTTGAGGCAGGGCGTTTAGAACCTTTTACCCACACACATGGCACAGGTGGTAATAAGAGAGTGCTGGTATTTCATTTCAGGTATAATATGTTACAGAATCAGATTGGGCTGCTCTGCGTGTGCATATCCGGTCTTGGTGATGAAAGTTACTGAAATGCTCATGCACGGCTCTCTTCTTTACATCTTCTAACTCCAGCTATTTATTATTAGTTTTATTCTAAGCAGCACCTACAGGCCCCAGCCAAGATCCAGGCTCTGTTCTGCTAGGTATTGTATGCAGATAGAGGCAGGGACTGTCTCTCACTATAAGAGCTTACAGCCTAACTAGACAATGAAAACAGAGGCAGTGAATGGTGAGGTGATTTGCCCAAGGTCAGTGATGGAGCTGGAAACAGAACCTAGCTCTCCTGATCTCTAGTCCATTTTCCTATCCACTGGACCAGGCTGTCTCTCTAACATAGGGTGACCAGATAGCAAGGGTGAAAAATCA
>NW_020664462.1:4349779-4490606 GCF_002925995.2 Terrapene triunguis | reverse complement strand
AACATCCCGCCTGGGCTGGACGTGAACGTTGGTTGGTTTTGCCTGTTGAGTTCTTCAATGTTGCAGGACAGAATAGGGTGTTAGTGCCCCAGTACAACCCATATTCAATAGCAAGGGCTGAAAGTGTTCCACCGTGACCGTTTCCTTCTGGAAAACGCTGATTAGAAGGAGTCGAAGCATTTGGTGGGGACGGACAGATTTCATCGAAATGTTTTGTTTCGACTATACCCTTTCATTCTGACTTCATCATTTTTATGTTTGTTATGGAATAGAACATAAAATTTGAAACGTGACAATATAAAGGGTTGAAATGATCAGTTCTGAGATTGACTTTTCATCCAGTTTTGGGACAAAAACAAATCTTGAAATCTAGGGATTTCCCCCCAGCCCCACCCCCCGGGAACAACATTCTGATTTTCAGTCAGTGCTAGTATTGCTAATGGTTTATTGCCATCTTTGTTCAAGGTGAGCAGGATTTGTGGGCAAACTTTGTCCTGTGCCGAAGAGCTATATTTTGTGAGCTCATGTGGGAAATAGTGCCCGGACCTTGGGCAGACCACATGCAGGGGAGATGCATTTCACCCTTGATGAGCAAGGGATGATAAGTCATTGCTGGGTGGGAGGTTTAGCAGTATCCCTAAAGGGAGAGGAACCTCAGGGCAGGGAAATTCATACCTTCCCCCACTCAGCCCCCTCCAGTTGAACACAGTATTTCATTAGAAGACAGTGAGAATGTTTATTGGAATAATTTTTTGAATTCCTTGAAACAGAGCAAAATTAAGGCAACTGGGGACTTAGGCACAACCCATCCACTCCTCCCCCTCATCCCACCCTCCATGCTGTGTCCCCACCACTTCTTGGTGAGACAGCAGGTTTCAGATTTAAGATGTATAGGACAGTTCACACCTCGGAGTTATTGTTTCAGGCTCTTTGCAAACTCAGGCAGGCATCAGTTACACTTCGGTCAGTGTTTTCAAGTTTTCCTTTGCTTCTATGAGTGTTAGGAACAGAGGGTAAAATTTTCAAAAGCCCAAGTGACTTAGGCCTTGGCTACACTCGGGACTTCCCAGCGCTGCCACGGCAGCGCTGCGAAGCGTGAGTGTAGTCGCGCCGCCAGCGCTGCGAGAGCTCTCTCGCAGCGCTGGATGTACTCCACCTCTCCGAGGGGAATAGCTCTGATTACACTGGCGCTTTGCAGCGCTGTACTTGCTGCGCTCGGGGCGGGGGCGTTTTCACACCCCTGAGCGCAGCAAGTTGCAGCGCTGTACAGCGCCAGTGTAGCCAAGGCCTAAGATGCCTAAATGACATGGCAAGCCAGAGAGACATTTGAAAAATGTTACCTATTTGTTGTCATTTTTTAATTAACATGGCGATTCTCATCTCACTTGACTTCAGGGGCTCAGCCCTAGGCCTCTAGTGTCTTATCCCAGCCTTGATTTGAAATGAATTGCTAAAAAGCATTCCCAGAGGTGCCCTCCTTCTGCCATGTTAACGATGGCCCTTTTTTCGCAAACAGGTCTTGGAGAGCTGGAGTATGCAAACAGATGGGCATTCATGGGAGTACCACGCTGTGCCAGCAATCGCGCACATCTTAGTAATGAGGACCAGAGCTTGCAGTTGCCCCGCCTCAGTCTCAATTATACCCAGTGGGCAAATGACACTGAGTGTAAGGGAAAGAACCATATTTCTTCCCCCGCCGGTCAGTATTATTTACACACAACCAGGTTGCTTCTGGTGGTTTTTTCCTTTCACCCAGCTGTGCCATCCAGCCTCACACTGCTTTTATTTCTTTTCCATACTGTATGCATTCTTCCCAAGCCCTCTGGAAAAGGCTCTGGGGGCTAACGCGGAGGTAGTGTAGGTAATAAAATAGACGTCATCAAATGCTGTGCAAACAAGTTATGTCACACTATTTAGTAAATCTGTTTTTTTTCCTCCCTGACTGTGCAAAGAACCTGCCCTTTCAGAATGCTGGAAAGTCTAACGTCTGCCTTGTTTGTATTTCACTGAGCTAGCCTTCCCCTCACTTTCTCGATCCTTTGCTCGGAGCCCACCTTATTTATCCTTGGTTTGGATTGTGGTTAGGTAACTGTTTGAGGATCAGTATCTCTGTGAGCAGAGCACAAATCCCGCCCCCTCGCCCCCCGTAGCACGGCACGACTCACCCCTGCGGCGCCTCCTGCTGGTCATCTCCGGGAATTAGCTCTTCGACCCAGGAGCGCCCTCTGCAGGCCGGTGATCTGTTTGCCATTAGCCCCCGTGTCCCTCCCAGGACCCCGGTGCCCTTATCTCAGGGTTCTGCCTCCTGCAGTACCCCACAGACTTACTGGGTTTCCCCCACCTGAGGGGAACCCCCACCCCCTATCCCCATGTTGCCTCAGTCATGGCTACTGCCAGTCTCTGTTTAGCCCCCGCACCCTGGGGCAGACTGCAGTTTATCAGCCAATCATCACAGGCAACACGGGGTTTGGACTGGCTGCCTTTACCCACCCTCCGGCTGCCCCGCTGCAAGCCCAATGCTTAGGTGGGCCTAGAACTAGGCCCTGCAGCCTGGGGAGTTGCTGGCCTAGGGCTTCCCAGCTCCTAAGGCCTTTCCCCAGCCCTGCCTCCCTCTAGGTCCCCTGGGTGAGTTCCCAAGCAGCCAGGCCTGTCTCCCTCTCCAGTCAGAGAGAGACGGCTTCCCTGGCCTTCTAAGGCCCAGTTGCTTGGTTTGGGGCATGGCCCCAGCTGCAGCCACTTCCCCCAATCAGCCAGGGTTTTACTCCCTTGCCTAGCCCCAGCCTTCTGCAGGGCTTTTCCAACCCCTTCCGGGCTGGAGCGGGTGTTCACCCTGCTATACCCCCCCCCCCACATCCTTAGCACCAGAAAAAAACTGATGACTGCTAACGTGAGCTTTATTTTCATTGGCATCTTGCAAACCTGGAACTGCCCAGTTTTTCCTTGAAGACCAATTATAAATCAATACTAAACAGCTGACAGTGCAAGCAACTACTATATGCAGAATACTTATTAATCAATGCCAGAAAGCTTAGCCTGCAAAAGATGGGCAATGGGCCCTTAACTTAAGATAAGAGCCAATAAGATAGCAGAGTGAATGTGTTCTCAATGGTAGTATCTGGAACATAGGCAGGAGGATATGTTCTAGAAACAGACGTATGTATGTTTAATTGATAAGATGGTGAATACAGAGAACATGTGCCCCTTTGTTGATATCCACCTACCCGGGGCCTGATCAAAAGCCCATTGAAGTCAGCAGAAACGCTTCCCGTTAACCTCAATAGGCTTTGGGTCAGGCTCCAAGTCAAGTGAGGTTTTTTGGCCCCAATTCAGAAACTCAGTTAACCACATACTTACTTTAAGGACCTGAGTAATCCAAATTATGTACTGACTACTCACCTGCTTAAAGTTAGCAGACAGCTAAGAGCTTTGTTGAGTGGATAGGGACCGTAGGAAACCTATCAGCGCCCTCAGATAATATATTGATGCAAGTATAAAATCCTAAAACAGGCAGTATATAAAACCCTAGGAGAAATAGAGGTGTCAGCCCTATATAAGGAGTACTGAATGCACCGATTAAAATGGACAGTACCCTTTTATTAAAAAGGCATCCTTCAGTGGCACTACAGGCATTCTCTCCTATGAAACGCATTTCCTAATACATGAATAGCTGAGTAGCTTAAGTCCCTGGAGCAATGCAAAAGGAAAAGGCTAATTCTTAGCTGGATATTACATCGGTACTTATACATGCCTTTAATTTATGGCTATGCAATGTAGTTGTAGTAGTGTCAGTCCCAGGATATTAGAGAGTTCGTCTGATAAAAGATATTACCTCACCCACTTTGCCTCTTTAATTTATGGTGCGTTTTTGATAAGGGCGTAAGAAAAAGATTTTGAAATAGACTTTCCAGGAAAAGTGGCAGAACTTCCCATTGTTCAACACATTTAAAAGTTGGTTTGACAAAGACCTGGAGAACATACTCTAGAGCACAATCTGACATTGGCAGGCAAATGGACAAGTTGTTGACCTAAGAGGTCTTTGATATGATTCCATGAAAGGAAGACAACATGCTTATTTTGGTTTCAGGGTTTAATAGACTTGGAGATATTTCAATCTACTGGAGGCTCCAAAACTGGACTGTTCAGCTCAGAGATTGCTTCCCTTTATCGGAGGATCTAGACTGGTCTGGAAGAAGGAACAACATCACTGAGTTAAACAAAGCCTTTCCCACGTTACCTTTGGGCCTAGGGTCACTTTTTCAGCTGAAGGCTGCATCCTTGATTTTATTGATTTTCCTTCTCCCCTGCTCTGCTACCGAATCCTGCCGGTCCACTGATGGCCGTTAAGCACCAGGCCAGCGTGACGAAGATAATGTAGAATAAAAGAGAAATTAGGTTCCTAAAATAACATGAATTGTTTTGTTTGTTGCTGTCTTTCACCAGGCTCATGTCTCGTGTATATTCAGGTTTTTCCCTTCTCTTCTTTGTTTGCATTGGCTGTTGACACTTTTCCTAGTGCTCTGCAATCAGCTGTATTTTCTTGTGACTCCAAAGACTTCACTTTCTTAGTTTTCCGAGGGCATGTCAGGAAGCCAGAGTTCTTGGAAATGTCGACTCAGAGGGGAAACAGGTGATGTGAACTAGCCATGAGTAAGGCTGGAGAAGTGTTGAATTCTGAGTGCTCTGTATAAATATAGAGCTCTTGGAAAGCAGCTCATCCTCACCTCCTTTCATTGTGTGTGTCCTTTTTATTACCCAGTGGGGCTGTGTGTTTTGGATGGCGCGCTCCTGCTACGGGACACAAAGACGCGTCCACCAAAGAGCATTAAGGGAGCAGATAAACCTTGGGAAACCTCTGAATCCAAGCATGAGTCATCACACGAGTTGATTTGCAAGGGCAGCTGTACTAACATTGACTAAGATGCCTATTAAAAATATTGGCAGCCGAAGAAGGCCCCCTCGCTATTTGATCATTCATTCTGGAAATTAGCAAAACAATCTGTAGAGATTCTGAATAATATTTTCATGTCAAGATAAGGACTCTTCATTTTTTCATTTTTCATATTTTAGGATTTTGTCTGTATTTTACTCAGGAAACAGTACACATTTGAAACACTTCTCCTTAGCCCAGACTGATTTTTTTTTTTAAACAAACAAAAAGTCCCACATTCCTGCCTATGACACTTCCTCAAAACCTCATTATTTCTCCCTTTCCAGTTGTTCTCTATGCCCTTGTGGCAGGGGGCCGGTGCACAGGCTGGTTCTAAGGTTGCCAACTTTTTAATCGCACAAAACCGCACACTCCTGCCCCACCCTTGCCCTCAGGCCCTGCCTCTTCTGCGAGGCCCCACCCCTGCTCGCTCCATCCCCTCTCCCTCCGTCGCTTGCTCTTCCCCACCCTCACTCACTTCCACTGGGCAGGGGTTGGGGTGCGGGGGGGGGGGTGCGGGCTCCGGCTGGGGGCGTGGGCTCTGGGGTGCGGCCAGGGATGAGGGGTTTGGGGTGAAGGAGGGGGCTCAGGGCTGGGGTAGGGGGGTGGCATTTGAGGGGATGAGGGCTCCAGCTGGGGGTGCAGGCTCTGGGATGGGGCTGGGGCTGAGGGGTTTGAGGTGCAGGAGGGGGCTCAGAGGGTTGGGGTGCAGGAGGGGGTGTGGGGTCCCAGCATCACTTACTGCGGCTCCCAGGAAGCAGCCGCCAGATCTCTGCGCCCCCTAGGCACATGGGTGGCCAGTGAGGCTCTGTGCGCTGCCCTTGCGTCATCCCCACAGCCGCCACTGATTGCGGTTCCTGGCCAATGGGAGCTGCGGAGCCGGCACTCGGGGCACGGACAGTGCATAGAGCCTCCCTGGCCGCCCATGTGCCTAGGGGCTTCAGGGACCCAGCGGCTGCTTCCGGGAGCTTCGCAGAGCTTGGGCAGGCAGGGAGCCTGCCCAAGTCCTGGATCCCCGCTGCACCGCTGACCAGAGCCGCTGCACTGAAAACCGGACGCCCGGCAACCCTACCTGGTTCTGGTAAATGAAGGGCTAACTTCAGCCCTCCTTGGGCCCACTTTATTGCTGTCCCATGGTCTCTTTGTGCCAGAGGGGCTACCAGGCAACTGTTAGGGCCTCTGGGGCCTACCCCCAGCAAAGCCGATTCCCTATGCCAGGTTGGCTGTGCTCCACCTTCACAGGAGTCCCCCAGTGTACGGGGAACTCCTGGAAGGACCAGGTATCTGCCTGCCGCAGCACCAGTCTCTGGGCAACCTCATGAGCGCAGCTGGCCCATAGTAGGCTTCCTGATTGCCCATAGGGCCTGATTGGCTGACCAGCTCTGTAGCCCGGCAGTAGCAGCAGTTCGGTGGCTGCTCAAAGCCTTTGCCCTGGGCTGTGATCAGGGCCGGATTTACACCTTATGCGCCCTTAGGCACAGCCTCTTCAGCGCCCCTCCGCCCACAGACCCCTTACTGCCCATCACCCCCTGCACAGACCCACCACCAGAACTGCCCAGTGCCCCACACAGACCTCCCCGCTGCCCAGTGCCCCAAAACACACAGATCTCCCCCCGCTGCCCAGCACCCCCCACAACCCTTTTACTTCCCAGCACCCCCACTCCCTGGCTGCTCAGTCCCCCACAACTCCCCCCAGAGACCCACTCTCCCGTGCCCTGCCCCCCTGGCCGCACTCACCGGCCCCGCTGCGAGGTGATCGTGTCCAGCAGGCTGAGCTGGCAGCGTGGTTGGGGCCGGTTGGGGATCGCTCTGGCCCCTCGGGAGAGGCGCCATCAGCCAGGCTGGAGCAGGAGTGGGGCTTGCCCAGGCCGGGCTCTCTCGGCACCCACTTGCCCGGCAGGGCCCCCTGCGTTGGACTGCTCTGAGCTCTTCCCCTGCCACACGGGCTGCTCTGCCTTCCCTGATGGCAGGAGCGCTCCAGCAGGGCTGTGTGGGGCTGTCTCCCCCCTCAGCCAGTCCCACCCCTTGCCGGGATCTGGGAGCAGCAGACTTTGAATATTTTTTAGCATGCAGCTGGGCCGCCCGCAGCTGTGTGCTTATTGGGCGGCCGGCAGCCCACAGGTTGAGAACCGCTGGCGTATGGACAAACTTTTTAACTTTTAACCCACTTTTAACTTTTAGAAAGCTGGTGCCCCTTGGCACGTGCCTACTGTGCCTAATTGGAAATCCGGCGCTGGCTGTGATATCGCCTGGTTGTTCCCAGTCCTGCTCCAGCCCTGTTCCTGCTTCGGACTATTTCTGCCCTGGGCCCAGCCTTGCCTCATTCTAGGTAATCCGCCTCTGTCCCTTGGCTCCAGTTCCTGACTTTAGCTCTGACCCATGGCTCTGGCATCTGGCCTCCGGCTCTGGCTATGACCCTGGGATCTGATTAGTGACTATTGACTCCTGCTCTAACCATTAGGCATGGCTGTCCACGGCCCTGTCTCCAAAACCAGGGGTGTATTAGGGCCAGGCTAGGGGCAGGCAGGCAAAGTCAGGGTGGACCCCCAGATCCTTCCCCCACTACTTTTAGTTCCTGCCCCTCCCATTTTTTTCCCGTGGGGAGGAAAAGGGGGGAAATTCCCCTCTCCGACCAAAACAAAATGAAGTTTTGTGTTGAAAAATGGAAAATGTCACAGAAAATGTCAAACATGAAAAAAGCTCATTTATTTTATAATTTTTTGTCCTGCCAAATATACTGACCTCGTTTTCCTGTCCAGCTTATAGTTCTGATTCTAAAAGCCATCCCATAAGAACCCAGCTCTTCCATATCATCATAACCTCGGTAGGCTATGGACTAGACTCTGTCCAAGACCGAGTATGGATGGCGGATGGGGTGGGAGGGGGCTTTAAGCTATCTTTGTGCTACATGGATTTGGCCTGCTTGGGGGATTGTGTGGCCCCCAGTGTAAAGTAGTAGAGTAGTTCATGAGAACATAATGGCCATACGGGTCAGACCAGTGGTCCACATAGCCCAGTATCCTGTCTCTGACAGTGGCCAGTGCCAGATGCTTCTGGCATTTGGAGGTTTAGGGACACCCAGAGCATGGGGTTGCATCCCTGACCATCTTGGCTAATAGCCATTGATGGGCCTGTGCTCTTTGAACTCATCTAATTTGTTTTTTGAAGCCGTTTGTACTTTTGGCCTGCACAACATCCCCTGACAGCAAGTGCCACAGGTTGACTGTGCGTGTTGGGAAGACGTACTGCCTTAAGTTTGTTTTAAACCTGCTGCCTCTTCATTTCATTGGGGGACCCCCTAGTTCTTGTGTTATGTGAAGGGGTAAATAACACTTCCTTATGCACTTTCGCCACACTGTCCATGATTGTATAGACCTGCTCTCATAACTTATGGCAGTCTCCTGACACCTATCTGTGCAGAGCTCAGCGTTATGACCACTCCACCTCCTGGCCCCAACTCCACCCCAAACATGCTTCCTACCTTGGGGCTGCAGGAATCTATGTCCACTGACCTTACATAGCTCCTATGCCAGAGGAACTCTCCTTTGGGCTGATGTGATTTCTCCATGGGCCCTCTATGCTACCAGAGCGATGTAATCTCTTGTTCTGTGTCCTGCTTCTCATGCTACATCTATTAGTCTCTTAGTATTTTGACCTTTCCTCACATCTTCCAGGCCAGGATCTGCTCAGGAATGAATGACGCCTCCGATCTGTCTGGTGATGCCGGTTTTATCCTCCCCATTTTATGGAAGGGGGATGCCGAGGCATGGAGAAGCCCATAGCTTGATCCTGAAAGGTGCTGAGTACCCTCTATTCCAGTTGACCTCAGTGCTATTTGAGGGCACTTATCCACTCTCAGGAGGTGCTTAGTACCTCTTTGGCCAGATTTGCAAAAGCATGCACCACCCAGCAGCTCCAGTGAGCAAAATGGCGAATCTCTCCCCACTTTCCTCATGCTAAGAACAATGGTAGGCTCTGAGGGACGTACCTAAAGTAAAACAGGAAGACTATGACAGAGCCAGAGATAGAGAATCCAGATTTCTTTTCTCCTACGGCTTTTGCTTTAGCCACAAGAGCATCCTGTCTCTCTTTGACCAGGAGACATTTGATCTTACTTACTCTAAGATAATGATATGTTGTCCCATCGTGCTCATGATGACAATCAGTGAAGGCTTTTGGATAACCAGACGTAAAGCTAGTGGCACCCTGGTCTTTCCTGAAGGAACCAAATGCAAGAGTATCACCTAGCCAGCCAGAGCCCACCCAGCAAGTTGCGGTCTGGTGCGCTGACAAAATCCAGATTTTGAATCTTGGAGACTGGCCCTTTTAATGGATTAAACATTGTATTTTGTGGTTGCCGCTTCAGAAAGTGGATCATTCAAAGAAGCAAACTTTGCCTGGCTGGTGTCTTCATCCTTCAAATTGGAGTCATTTGTCTCCCTCCTACCCCCCTCGAGTATATAAAGAAGTAAATTTTGTCTCCATGATACTTCCTTGGCTGAACATGACTCGGTAGTGCTGGCACTGCAGTCGAGGTAACCATAATAATCGTGTCCTTTTAATCCATTACATAGGTCCCAATGTTGTGTATTACATATATAGTTTAAGGTTTGGCTCATGCATCACTGACATACTTCAGCCCAGTGAAATATCAGGACTAGTGTCAGGAATAAAACAGCGTTGTTAGTTGCCTGCTTTCATCCCATGCCAGACACCTGCAGCTCTCCTCAGGCCTCAAAGAAGAACTAGCTCTGTAGAAATATTCTATCCAACAGGAGTTCTTTCTTGATGCTATATTATTAGAGGAAAGGGATTCATTAGGGAGAATGGTTCATGACTCGGTGTGTGTGGGGGGGGGGAGGGAAGCAACTCAAAGAGGATTGGCTGATGTAAACTGGTGTCACTCAATTGATATCAAGAGCTATGCTGACCATTTATTCCACGAGGAGATCTGGAGTAGTATCAGTGATGTTCTTCATGATGTTCTGAAGCTTACCCTTCTCTGAATTCTGAGTACACTCAAAGTATGGAGTACTCTCCATACCCTTAGAATGGAACTACTGGTGGTTTTCTGGTGGAGGCTGTTGGATATTACAGATGGAAATGTAAAGTAGCTGTATGGGAACGGAATCCCAAACCCAGCAGTTGGTATAGGCTTAGTACAGATTAGTGCTGGGGGCTAAAGCACAGGGCTGGGAGTCAGGGGATCTAGGTTAGATCACTGACTGGCTGTGTGACCTTAAGTAAATCACATAGGGCCAATTTTTTTCGAGAGAGCTCTCAATTTTTTCATGGTCCAATTGTTGGGTGCCCAGCTTTAAACCCCTCTGGGCCTGGTTTTCAGAGGAACTGAGCACCCATTGACTTCCATATGGGTTCTGTGCATGGTTGGCATTTCTGAAAACTGCACAGTAGCTGTGTCAGTTTGGGTACTCAGAAAAAAATGGAGGCATCCAAAATGAAAGGCCACTTCGGAAAACCTGTGCCTCCCTTCCCTGCTTCTGTAGAATAGGGATACTAAGCCCATTGAGGTCAACATGAAAGAATTAACTTTTCCCTAGAGTGGCTGCATGACGATACCTGAGATTGTAGTCATTCCCCATTCTAAGCATAGGCTTTGCGAAGCCAGTATAGGCTCCTGGGATGAAACTGACTCAAAATTCTGAGGAAACCTCACTGAGAGGTTATGACTCAACAGAAAAAAAACTCATGAAGGCTAAAAGTGGCACCTTCCAACTCACCATTTATTTGCCCAAAGAAATCCCCTATTAAGTTTTATGGCACATAAATACCAGAAAACCAGACAACCCCATGTTAATTAGTGACTGGTTTGGACCTTCACCTTCAACCCAAGCCAAACTAGAGTATTTTAAGAGAGTTGTGTGTGGGGGGGGGGGGGAGGGGGGGGATAAAATTTGGATAACTTGGTTTTGTTGCTTCTTATAATTTCCAAGTGCCTTTGACTAGACATGTTAATTCAGGATCTGATGTGCTGGAATATTCTGAGAAAGGCCTGGGTTCTGGCTACTTTAGAGACCAGGGATCAAGTCTAAACCTGGCTTAAACTGCTCTTCCTGTTGGGATGGTTGAGTTTGACCACTCCTCTCCCCCATGTGCCCTCTTGACAGCTGAGAACAGCTGTAGTGCTCCAGTGAACAGTCTGCTGGTGCAGGTTCTTGGAGGCCAAAGTCTGGGAACTTTTGGTGCAGGTTCTTTTAGCGCTTGATCCGATGTCCGTAGAAGTCAATGGAGATGCCCCCACTGACTTCAGTAAGCAGATCCGGGCACCTCTGTGGAGCAGCCTGACTGGATACCCGGTCACAAGGCCTACGATTCCATGTACGGCCTTCTTTCGCCCCATCCCAGTCTGCTCTTCCAGGCCGGACAGAAGAGAGGAAGGTCAATAGAAGGTGGGTCCAGCACTGATACACTGCTCTCAGGGGTGTCAAGTTCCCACAGAACTCTGTCAGCACAGCCCCACTTGGTTACTAGGACGTATCATCCCATCAACCACATCCCTGGTGTGATGGAGTCCCCTGGAGCCTGTCATTATGGCTTATCCTTTACAGAAAGCCTTTGGGCAGAATTTGGGCAGGGCATGTGTTGAGCCAAACTCAGCCCTGGCGTGTAACTCTACAGGAGTCAGTGGAGCTACCCCGAAAATTAACTTGACTCTTAGCACTCAGATGACTGATAGGGGAAGGTATTTCCGAAGGCCTTTAAATCATAGGGGTTGTCAGTGATTAATCTCAGGATTATCTCTTTGCTGTCAGTTGTTGGCAGGTTTTTTTACTCTTGTGTGGGTTGTTGTTTTTTCAGAGGCCTGTGTGATGAGTGCATGGCTGCAGATAATAAATTAGCCAGCAATCTGATATATAAAATAGTAAGACCTGACAGCAGATGAATCCAATGAATTATTGGCCGTTGGAAAGGAAGAAGAGGTAGTTCTCTGTGCATTGCACCTGCTAGTAAATCACATTGAGGTCCCGCTCCCAATTTTTTTAGGTGTTAAGAATGTATCTTGGGTATTTTGTTACTTTGCTGCTGGCTGTGCTTCTGGGCATGCCACAACCAGGGCTGGATTTAGGGGCAGGTGACCCAGGCAAACACCTGGGGTTCCAGGCTTGGGGGATGCGAGGCTCAGGGTGCTGTTTTTGTTGTTAGCGATAAAAGGGAAAAGAGAATGTTTGAAATAACATGTTTCAAGTATTCTGTATGAGGATTCATTTTTCTAGAAAGTTCTGGACCTTTGTAGAATCTCATGGAACCTTTCAGATTTTCTGAGAACAACATTTTGCTTATATAGGGCATGAACAAATACAGATTTACAGATCCTAGCATGCAAATGTATCATCTTATATGGCAGGGATAAATCATGCAAATTGTGCATCAAAGTTGTGAAATGGGCTACAAAGGCAGTAAAAACAAGGTATTCAAAGGTTTAATAAATGGAGGGGGGAGGGCGCAGAAGACGCGCCTCGCCTAGGATGCCATTTCGTTGTTCGATGTTCCATTCTAGGGCATTTGAGTGCGGGGGACTGGACCAGATGACCTATTGAGGCCCTTCCAGTCCTACACTTCTATGATTTTGCATGATAAATGTCTCTCTGCAGATGGTATGACCTGCATGCCCCGTACAAATCTATACAACTTTAACATTGCACCTTTCCTGGAGAAAGGGAGTGTGTATGAAGCAAGAAAATAGGCCAAGGAATTTACCTTGCAGGGCTGGGAATGGAGCCAGTGGGGAATTTTTTATGAGACTTTTTTTGTTGTTGTCGGAAAATGCCAATTTGTTGAAACTTTTTGCAAAAGAGTCCATTTCAAAAAATCTTTTGTTGGGATGGTCCCTCAGGTCCAGGATGGAATTTCTGGCCAGTGAGGCCCCACAATAGCCTTCTCATTAGGGCGCTCGGGCGTGGGGTGGCGCTGCAGAAGACCCAGAATCAAATCTTTACTCTTGCAATAGGGACTTGAACCTGGGTCTCCTACATGCTAGGTGAGACCAATAGCACTCAGCTATTGGCTAGTCCAGGATGGGGCTTTCACACTGTTTGCAAAAAATGTCAAAAGGTCTCAGTTTTGTCTTGATACAAAATGTGAATTTTTTTGAAATCTCAAATTTTTTAATAGGACGAGAAAACCATTTCCTGACCAGCTGTAGCAGCGAATCCCATGTGGGACAGAGAGATTTTAAGGGCTTGGGACTGTATGTATGGGATGGGTCTGGCCTTTATATATGTAGAATGTTTGATTTTTATATATACATCAGTGGAAGAGATTGTGCAGGACAAGGGGGAATTGCAGCATGGGGATTTAAATGGGCAGCCATGGTTATGAATGGGAAGTTAGCAAGGGAGACCTGTCTTTGTGTACATGCGAAGGGAGAATCCTGCTTTGGTTTTACATTTTGTGTGTGTGTGTGTATTTATCTATATCGATATCTATTGATATTTATCTGATGTGTATATATAGACATACACACCTTCGTGAAAGTGTTTGTACGCTGCGGTCCAGAATCTGCTTTGACTTAACCCTAACCAGGCAGCTCCTTGGCAATCTCTCTCTCTAGGTTTTTACATAGGTGCTATCGTCTTAGCATCTGAGCACCTTTGGTCCTCTGTTTCCAGAGGTGTCTGATCAGATCCACATGGGTTGTGTTTTTTTAGCCAAATTCTGTTCATGTTATTGTTACCTCCTCCTCCCCCTCCCCCACATGTCTGTCACTCATCTGTTGTGTGTCCTGTCTGACATGTCGATTGAGAGCTCTCCAGGGCAGCCACAGTCTTTGTTACTTGGCTGTACAGCGCCTAGCACGCATGGAGATCCTTGTCTGGGGGTTCCTAGCTGCTGCCAAGTACAATCAAATAATCCCTGAGGTGTGGCTGGGTTTGGTGTGTGTTGGGTCTAATTCTGGCTGTTGATGTAAGGGTGGCTGGATGGTGCTGGTGACCAGTGATATAGAGGAGGTCACCCGAGATGATCTGGTGGTCCCTTCTGGCTTTACACTCGATGACTCTATTGGCCATCTAAAATTACCCAGTCCTATTACACCGGCAAGTTTTCCTAGTGAAGAGAGTTTGGGATAAAGACCATTGAGGCAGTTCATTTCGTTTGGGGGCATAAACCTTTATCTGCAATGTTTTTAAAATGTTCTAAAATGCAGGATATTTGCTCTTGGTGCTGCACCATTTTCCAAGGGAGGAATCCCAAACCCACTCCCTACACTTTTCTTTCTAAGTGCACCCCCCGCTCTTCACATGTGGCACCCATTCCCATTCCCCCACAAACCATTGTGGTTTGACTCCCTCCAGGGCTAGCGTCAGGTTCCATTCAGAAAGCTTGCCTGGAGTGCTTGTTGCAAACCATACATTAGCAAAGCAATGATCTTCTCCTACTCCTTGCTATTGTGGATATTTTGAAAAGCGCTTTAAGGCATCGCTAGCACACTTTCCCATGCTGCATATCTATTGCAGGAGACACGTGTAGGACCAGCTGGCATAAATCAGAGTAGCTCCAATGGAGGCAAGGGTACAAGATCCCCAGATGGTGTAAATCAGCGATTTACACCAGCCGAGGATTTGGTATCTGAGGTGGAACAGAGTTCAACAAAACTGAAAACTTGTATCTGAACTTTGGTGGATTCAGTGTTTGCTTTGGAACAGAACCCAGCACCTGGACTGGAATGTTTGGTTTAGAAGGGAACCTGGTTCTGAATTGCCTTCTGGTTTTGGCTTTGCAAAATCAAAACCCTGGTCAGTGCATTAGGGAGATAGCTTCAGTTTTGTCCTAGCTAGACTTTGTTCTCTTCTCACTTACACTGGTGTAAATTAGGACTAACTCCAGTTAGGTGTCTAGAGTTATGTTGCTTTAAAACAGGTGTACATAAACAATCAGGCCCCTGTCATTCAAACAAGGGGAGGTTGCTGTCCACTGAAAGCAGTTAAGTGAAAGTAGGGTGACCAGATAGCAAGTGTGAAAAATCTGGACGGGGTGGGGGTAATTGGTGACTATATAAGAAAAAGTCCCAAATATCAGGACTGTCCCTATAAAATCGGGACATCTGATCACCCTAAATGAAAGAGACACAGAAATATGAATACAGAGGCATTTTATAGCAACGGGTAAAGCTCACAAAGGTATGCAATCTGAATCCGTGCAGGCAACGGGCACTCAGATGCTACTGGAATGGGGACTATGTATTTATGGTAGGCAGATGTGTCGATAGATAGGAATCTAGAGCGTGGGAGCTGGAACTTCCATTTTGTGGGAAATTCTGCAATTTTTAAATTTGTTTCGCTCTGAATCAGAATGAAAATAAAGAATTTCAAAATTTCCCGTGAAGTGACATTTCTGGAAAAAATAAATGGAGGCAGTTGAACTATTTCATTTGGATAAAAAATCAAAATCAATGTTGAGCTTTTTAAAGAATTGCTAATATAAAAGCAAAGCAATTGCAAAACAGCAAGGGGGTTTCATAATGAAAAATCAAAACGTTCCAGTTTGGTAATGTCAAAACACAATGTTTTGACTTTTCAATCCCCCCGTTTCTTTTCTGAAATGAAATATCATCAAAATTGGCATGTTTCCTTGGGAAGCTTTGATAAAATGTCATTTTCCATCAGAAAAACGTTCCCTCTGAAAATTTCCAACCAGCTCTCTAGGAACCTAGATCCTGGACATTCTTTGGGCCTGATTCTCCACTGCTTTGCACTGTAGATAGGGTGACCAGATGTCCTGATTTTATAGGGACAGTCCTGATTTTTGGGTCTTTTTCTTATATAGGCTCCTATTACCCCCCACCCCTGTCCCGATTTTTCACAATTGCTGTCTGGTCACCCTAACTGTAGATGGTTTGAAAGCAACCTTATCTGAACATTGATTCTGGTGCCCTGTGATTTCGCAGAATCAACGTTCAGAGAAGGTTGCTTTCAAACCTGGATTCTTTTTTTCTTCTCTTCTTTGTTACAAAAGTTTTATTTACTGCTCAGTTTTTCCCTTGCCAAACCCCCCCCCCTTCCTTCACAGTTCCCACCCTCCCATTGTGTGCTGGGTGCATAGCAATATCTTTAAGTAAGCCTTGGATCATTCTGATGACCTTATTGCTCAGATACGTGTATCACCCTTGCATGAAATCGGAGACTCTGATGTCCTCACCAATACGCAGGGAAAGAAATATTCAAGTGGTGAGATTACAGGGCAGAGCCATAGAGCAATAGATCCTGACACTGTCCGAGATGGCCCCGGGGGCTAGCCAGCTAGGTAACCTATGAACAAAAGGATGGTTCTACTTATTGTGATGCATTCTCAATCCTCTGGGATGCCAACAGGCTACAGTGGCTGTGTGCCACAGAACCCTGCTCGTGCTGATGGGGTTGGTAGCACTGACCCCACACAGGCTGTATATGCCTGGTGGCAAAGTGGTTTGGGGAGGAAGTAGTTGGTGTGTGTGTATGTACGGGAGTGATCATTTCAATACGCCACTCTGGAGCCAACGCTCCGCTCTTTAGAAATGTCCCACGCTTAGACAGCCTGACCCAGCTCTGTTTTGTCCTCACCCTCCCTCCCTTCAAATGATCTCTGTTTCCTTCGGCGAGTGTAAATTCTGCACAACGGGTGATCTTTGCTCTTCGAGGCTATCCTTTTATGTTTTTAACATGCTGTGGAATGCAGGATTATGCGTTGTAATGCGGCATTAGGCTCCTTAAAGGTTAAGAACTTGGTTCCCAAAGTCATTTTTAGGCCCATTGCTTTGCTAATGAAAAAAAAGGCAAGACGGATTTAGGAACAGGATCCGAGGGCTCACAAGGGGGGAAAATGAAAATTAAAAAACATCCCTCCCAAGACATAAGACCCAGGAGCCCTTCAGCATTTGAGGGAGTCAGCAATTTAGTAACTAATCCATTTGGCAAATGCAGGATGGTGCATACGGCCATTCTTCCCAGCCTGGGGTTTTTGTGTGGGGAATGTTTGCTGACTGAATTAAGGGACGGGATAGGAAAATACCCCACTTGTTTCCATGAAGGCAGCCGAATAGCCTCACTAAGCCCAGAGCTCCCCAGGCTGCAGGCTCGGGAGGCGGACGTTGCTAGGCCTCGTTCCTGAGAGTCTGGGAAGGATAAGAAGAGAAGCTGCTGCCGTCTTGTGAGAATTCCTGTTTGCTTGTTGGCCCCGCCGAGTCAGGGAGAAGTTAATCCTCTGACATTTCACCCATCAAACACAGCGTTGGCTGTGGTTCAAGCCAGGCTTAAGTGGGAGGCAGGGGAGAAAGGGGAATCGGGTCGTGCGGGGGAGGAGGGTGGGAAAGTGCGAGACGCCAAGCTGTTGAAGCCACCTTGGATGGCAGGGAGGCCCTGCTGGAGGGCTCTGACTCAGCGCGGCTGGTGCTTAGAAGGCGGAAGTGTGTCTAGACTGACAGGGTTCATGTTTCCTTTATCAGCGCGCCATCCTATATGGTAACGAAATGGCTCGGCCCCTTTCCAGTGCACAGGTGGGCACGCACAGGCTGTTGTGTTCTTTACATCAGTGCGTTTTGTTCCACCCACCTCTTCTGAGGTGTGTGCGTGTGTGTGTATGGTGGTGGTGGTGGGGCTTTCCCCACTTCGGGGTGGTGTGTAGGAAAGGAGCAGGCCTCACTCTCCCTCGAGAGCAGGGGCTGCAATTGTGCATGGCCCTTTGGAAGAGGCTTTATAGCTGTTCTATCGGCTGTGTAGCCATGGAGCAGCAAACGTAAAAGAGAAAGTTTGGCTCGGGAGTTTAAGACCCTGGACCAGCACTCAGCTGACCTGGGTTCAGTGGCTAGCTCTGCCATGGATGCCCAGAGTGATATTGGACATGTCCCTTAATCTCTCTGTGCCTTAATTCTCCATCTGTAAAATGGGAAGAATAATGTTTCCTGTGTCTCTTAAGCGTGTAAGCTCCTGGACACACGGCTGCATCTTACTATATGGCCATGCGGTGCTTTCCACAGTGGGGCCCTGATCTTGGATGGGTCCTCTAGCTGCTAAGGAATAGAAATAATATACAGCTGGCTGGGAAATGGAGTTTCCAATCGCCACCAAATGAAGAGTTTTAAACAAACAAACAAACAAAAACCCTCATCCGGAATCGGGAGAAAACATCAAAAAAAACTCTCAACATTTTTCACGGGACAGAAACTCCAAAATATTTTGTTTGGGACGCATGGAAACGGCTTCCTGGCCAATGTGAAGGCTGGCCAGTCCGCCAGGCAGGGAGCTGGGCAGCAGGAGAGCTTGGGAGCTCACCGGGGGGCCACAGGGGAGGCTGGGAGCTCAGGAAGCCAGGTGGGCCTGCAGCCAGCCACCCTGCCTGCATGCCTCGTTTCCGTTGATAAAACTATCAAATCAGCATTTTCTGACCGCAAAGCCTTCCCTCAGAAAATGGCTGACCAGCTGTAATAAATAATAATAATAACAAGACACAATCCGGCCTGTTTATTGCATGGCTGGCTGCATTTGGAAGCAGGGGTTTTATGCCTGCACTGAAATATCCAGTTTTATCCCTTAGCAGAGACTGGCCCCTGGACTAAATGGCCCCTTTATCAGGTGATTTCAGTTCCTATCACCTTCCAGAAAAGATAAACCAGCATTTCTTTAGGAGTGTATGTAAGAAAGCGAAAGGCTGGGTGATCCGTGCGTTGGGGTGTCCTGAGGAAGAGTAAACCTTCCTTTCAGCCTCCATGCCTGATTCCGTTCCCATCAACCCCAGTTTACGCTGGCATTACGCCATTGGTGTCAGTGGCGTTGTCCATGATTTTCACCAGTGTGTAAGTGAGAGCAGAACTTTTGTGCTTTGGAGTGGTGTCCGGGAGGGATAGCTCAGTGGTTTGAGCATTGGCCTGCTAAACCCAGGGTTGTGAGCTCAATCCTTGAGGGGGCCACTTGGGGATCTGGGGCAAAATCAGTATTTGGTCCTGCTAGTGAAGGCAGGGGGCTGGACTTGATGACCTTTCAAGGTCCCTTCCAGTTCTAGGAGATGGGATATCTCCATTCTTTCTTGTGTCCCAGGAGCAGTGCACTGAGATTGGAAAGCAACATAATGAGCACTGTGTGTTGGGGCTCCTAGCAGCACTGCTGGGGTATTTATTCACATTGAACTTCCTAAGTCCCACCCCAGCAGGCACTGGACTCCGTGTAAAACTTGGCATGAATTATTTAGGGCATCCTTGTCTTCGTTTTTCCCGCAGCCCTGGTCAGGAACCTGGAGGTGATGTCCTCGGGGCATTGCAATGAACAATACCCAGCCCATGGACTTGAATGAGTTAAACGGAGCTGTTAGGTCATCAGAGTTGGATCTTCATTGTCGCTTTTGCCCAGCAATGGCAAGGACCATTAGAAGGAGGAGGAGTTTGAAATGCATTCCCCCGATGGACTGTGCTGGTGGGGGCGACGTCCCTTGAATTGCTCCACTCTTCTCAGGTCCAGCAAACCCTCGGACGTTCCAGCCGACAGCTCACGGGAAAGGCGTCTTTTTTTCATGTCGGCCTCTGGCTCGTCTCCAGCCTGAGCAACAAGAGGCTCCCGGTCTGGACCACAAAGAAGCAAAATGATCATGCATTAATCTAAGCCGGAGGCAACGGCACTCCAGGACCTCGAATGACAGCCACACGGAGATATTTTCTTGCTTCCCTGTCTGTAACCCCCTTTAGTGCCTGCGGGATATTTGGGAGCTTTGTGACCTTTTCTACAGTGCTAGACTGAGGCTTTAAATCCTTGGATGTGGCCTAAATATCATCAAGGGGAGGGTCCTCTGCAGTGGAGGGGCCACCTCTGGGGCTGAGGGAGCAGTGTATTCTGATGGGTTCCTTCTCTCATGGGCTTGTTTGTCTGGGATCCCAATAAGGGGGGCACTTGGAGCCTATTGGTTTCTGTCAGTATGTCTACACTACATTGTAAACCCAAGTCTGTGGGGTCCGGGCTTGTGGACTCGGTGGTTCCAAACCCATGCTAGAGTGTCCACACTGCATTATAAACCTGGCTTTACAATGCTGGACCCATGTCCATGCTGCACTATGCAGACCTTCTGGGCTTGAACTGCATCCACACTGCAAAACGACAGAGCTTGGATCATACAGAAACAAAGTGGGTAAGGTAATATCTTTTAATGGACCAAATTCTGTTGGGGAGGATCTGACTCAGGCTCTGACCAACCATCTAGCATGGTCCTAGATTCTGAGTCAGACTGATTTGTGTGTGGACAGAAATGGGGCTTGGACTCAAACCTGAGTCAGACTCCAGGCTTAGTATGTAGTGTAGATACACCATGTGATCTCGCTACTTACCCATTGGATTAGGATGCCCTAGCTCATTCTATGAAGGCCACGAAGGAGCCATCATGTGTTAGAAGATTTTTGACAGTGATGGATCTGAGCTGGACTCAAACCACTGACGTAGCAGTGAAAGGCTTTGGAGACAATTACCAATCCTTTGAACCATCTAGCGCCCGATGGTCTACTGCTGACACTGCATTGGACGTGGAGATGAAATGATGCAGACCAAACCAACAGGATGAAAGATGGAGGAAATGGAGTAGATTCTTTTCTTTTCATCAGGTGTCGTGATGACTGGACTGAGCTTTTCAAACATTACTCCTCTGCATTTTTTTATTAACTTTTTATGAATCTGGGATTGACTCCTGAAAAACCTACGAAGCTGGGCCAAGAAGGAACAGGGCGTGCTCTGAATATCATGAAGTTGTGAGCCATGAGAGAGTTGAGGCAGGATGGCTTTGTGCAGTAGGTCCTGAAGATGAGGGGTGCATTTCAAACAGGGGCTGCCGGAGAGTGCAATGTCTGTGCATGCTGAGACAGGGCATGGAGAGCTTTTGATCGGAGAGAGCTGGAAGGAGAAATAGAAGCATTTGAGAGCACAAATGGGATGGGCTCAGTGCACATCACCTCTGCTATGACGTTCTCAAGCCCAGCTCCAAACCCCACATATCTTTCCTATTACTGCAATTCCCAAATGCAGCCCAGCACAGCAGCGTGCAAAGTACAAGCCGAAGAAATGCAAGTCAATAATTTACAGCGTTCTCCGATCATTTTACATGGAACAGACCACGGGCCTAGCGGTGTCATTGTATCTAATGGAAAGAGTGAAGCAAAATCTCTGCCTTCATCCCATTTGGTCCCATGTGCCCTGTAAAAATGGGATTTAAGGACCAACCCTCAAGAACTGGCTCTGACTAACTCTAATCTGACCCTTATTTCTTATTTGGCCTCCTGCCCTTTCCCTACGCTTCACACAATTTATGCATATATGCCTATAGCCAGAAAGCCATAATCACGTTCCTTTCCTGGAACACAGGTTGATGGGCTGGTTAGAAGCTTTGGATGTATCCAATTGATCAGTGCCTGATCTACGTGACCTGAATTGATAGTCTCAAACCAGTTCATGGTAGACGGGTGGCCACGTCATCAAAATCCATTGACACTAATTGATTCCCTTTGTCAGCAGAGAGGCCAAGGATAGAATGATCAGTAGAAAATGAACTGCTATCTCTCTGTAGAAAAATAGTTAGTGGTCTCTCCAGGTCAAGATGCCGGTATGCTGGTCGAGAGGGGAGGGAGAAGATTCTGTCACCCCATCGGACTTGTTCTCTGGATAAAGCAAGCTCCAGCTACACACTGCAATAAAGTGAAAGGGCAATTAAAAGAGGGCATCCCAGGCTGGCAGAAATAAATCAAAAATCTCTCAGAAGAGACCAAAGCAATGAAAGGACGTTGGACAGAGCAATCACAACTCCTTCACTGTAGCAAGTGCCTTCCTATGCCAGCAGGAATAGGGACAAAATGGAGATATACCTATCTCATAGAACTGGAAGGGACCTTGAAAAGTCATTGAGTTGAGTCCAGTCCAGTCCAGCCCCCTGCCTTCACTAGCAGGACCAAGTACTGATTTTGCCCCAGATCCCTAAAATGTCCCCCTCAAGGATTGAACTCATAACCCAGGGTTTAGCAGGCCAATGCTCAAACCACTGAACTATCCCTCCCTCAAGTTAAGTCCTGATGAGAATACTGGCCATCCCTGCATGTGTTGTACATATGGGCCATCCACTAAAGTCCATGCGAGCTCCATGCTCTGATCAGAAACTCATTAAAAATCAATGGGCAACTTTGGATCAAGCCCTATGAAAGCTTGAAGATGAGAGGAGTCTTTGCTGTCCCCATTAAGAACAATTACTTTGGCATTTGCCTTACAAGGATCCTGCTAGCTGTAATATTAAAGGTCTTGGGATTGATCATAGGAAGAACAGAGAGTGGGTTTTCTCTCACTCTGTCTCTTTTATACCTACAGCTAGATCATCTGTGTCGATGTATCTTTTTTTCTTCCCTTTGGCTCCCTATTAATAGAGCCAACCCAGGTATCTGGGGGTTTTGCCACAACTTTGATCATTAACTTGGTTACACACCGGGTACATCTATTCTATCATTGGGAGGTGTGAATGCAGCACGAGGGGACAGCTAATCCCTGATGCCACTGGGTCTTCACTTCTATTGTTACTCATGGTAGCTTTGGTCTAGCTAGGCTCAGGTGTAGATGGCTCTTTCTGACCGCAATGTAGACACACCCTCTCAGTCAAAAGTCACTCGAGGCCTGAACAAATCAGAAGCCAACATCTGTCCTTGGTCATGTGCAGTGACCTGCCCAGGAAGTCCAGGGGCTGAATTTGGACCTTGGGGAAGTGCATCTTCATGAAAATCAACTGGGAGTGGCATGTGTGAATCTGAAGACAAAACATGAACCCAGGTGTTTAGGTTCCATGCTCGTCAATTTCTTTTACAATGTGGTATTCAGACGGTGGCCGGTTGATTTTTACTTGGTATTATGCTAGCAATGTGTGAACTATTAAAACGGGGGGGAAAGCAGGAGGACTCTTGGCTGCCATCAGAAAGCAGCGAACCAGAAATCAGACCTTAGCGGGGAAGCTGTGTGGGCTAGTGGTGTCATGCTGGGACTCAGGAGATCTGGACTCCAGTCCTAGCTCTGCCGCTGATCTGTTCTGCTTCACATCCCTTCTCTGGTGTATTTTTAAGCTCTTTGGGGCAGCACCCAATCTGTTGTGGCATCTAGGCCCTACTATACTAAAAACAAACAATTAGAGCCTAATTTTCAAACACACACACTGGGCCAATTATTTTCCTGGAAACGTAAATTACGTTATTGCAATTTTAGGCTATAACGGTGGGAGAAAAGGGTATGTCCTATGAAATTCATGACCAGCTAGGCAGAGCTGAAGGTTCAAGGTGCAATCAGGAACGGTATTGCTAAGTATACATTTAAAATGGAGCCGGGGTGAGGGTGGGGACTGTAGGCCTCTGGGCCAAATTCTGATCTCAGTCTCACCAGGATAATTCTATTGTTGTCAGCAGAGTCACGCTGGATTTACACCCATCATAGCTGAGATTAGATCTGGGCTATGGTTCTTTTGGTGGGTGATGAAGGGACACCTGCTATAGCTGTTATGTACAAGGCATTCCTAGGGGATTCATGCCTTCTCTGTTAGACAACCGCATGGCTTGAATCACCTCTTTGCGTGCCATTCATCTTAGAATTTCCCATAAGCCTCCATCCGAGGCCATTTGACTGCAGGAGTTGGGAGCATCTTTCACCCATTTCAAGTGTCTCCAGATGCTGTTTGGTTGGTGCAATTAAAGGAAGGAAATATTAGTGATATTCCCTTCTGTCCCAGCTCTCTCTCCCCTCTTATTTATAAAGAAGATTGAAAGATTATGTGCTTTGGTAGCTAGGACAGTGCATTTGTGGGTTAGAGGATCTAGATTCTAAGTCCAGCACTGCAACAGACGCACTGTGTGAGCCTGGATAAGTCACCCGGATTTCCGTGACTCATTTTCCCTAACTGGAAAAAATGCTGATGCTAACACTCAACCCCTTTTTGTAATGAGATCTCCGGAGAGAAAGGGCTCCACATTATTCTTCTTATCAGCTAGCAGGATGTGACCAATGATGTAGCCCTCATACAACCCAGTGACTTTCATGGCGAGAACTGAGCTAGCAAGTCAGGCAATGGCACTAAAAATGCCATCCTTTGAACTGACTCCTGTCCTGGCATTTCAAGTCTCAGAAATTTTTGGTCTGCTCATTAGCAGCTTTATTATAAGCCTGCTGCTTTGCATGCCAAAGGTTGCTAGCCAGTGATTACCACTCAAAGGAAAAGAGACAGCGTGACTGGAAGGTCAATATCAACAGTGGGACCTTGTCCAATGTAGAATCATATCTGTTTTGAGGAGTTTGTTGCTAGTTTTAATTAGGGAAATCCTGGGATCTTTGATCAGCCCTGTGGCTTAGCAGCAAACAGAGGAGGATCTTGGTTTGGCGATCACAGGTTCAGCCTCCCCCGTGGCATGACAGTGGAATTAGCATTCCCTAAGAGGTGAGCCATCTGTGATGAGGGGAGCGGGGATATTGTGGATCGGATCTGGCTGCCAAAACTAGGCTAGGAAGAGATGGGTTTCTGCACTGTCATCGGGGCCTTTTTCTACTGTGCTGTAACGTGCATAGAGATGGGATGACTGATATGAGAACAGCATAACTGACAGGTATATGGTGTAAGTGTTATTGGGGAGTGATCCTTTGTGCTGCTAAACACCTGCTGGGCTTCACCCCAGAGTAGGCTGCATTCCAGTGGCAAGGAATCCTGATATATAGTCAGCAATACAGTGTTCATTTGTAAAGTCCTCCCCGTATGGATCCCATGATCAAGTACAGCAAGTTGCTGCTGTATTTGGAAATGGTCTTAGTCACGCGTTCCCAGCTCCACAGATCCTCGTGGGTGTGTGACTGCCATATGGAAAACGTTTAACTGACAGGTGGATACCAGCCGTGCGTGAACCAAACGGGGAAGTGATGTGAGAGCAACAGCATGTGGCACTAGTGCCCGAGAGCTGTGAAAATGGCACGGCTGTGGTATAGTCACCGTGCCAACCTTAGCCGTTTTGGATGCTAAGGGCAACCAGCTGTTCCTTATGGAATGCTCCCTAATTTCCCACCAGATGCTCCTGATCAATGATGCTGACATATCTGCTCCTTACTCTCAAGACTGATTAATTCCCCTGGATTCCAATACCCTTTCCCAGGGTCCCCCTAATAAAGGTGGCAGTGGGGAAGCAGCCAGATGGGTTTGTATTTTTTTTTATAGGGTCAGGGCTCAAATAGCTAGTTCGGGTTTTTCTGCTTCCTGAGAATAACTCCTCAGCTCCGGCAGTTTTGGCACCTTCCATCGCTGGCACCGTACGTCACACCATAAAAATCTCACTGCAGCAGGAAAGGGCCTAATACGCAAGAGAGCTTTCTACCAGTCTGATGTAACCCACATGCTTTATTCTGCAGCATTCAATTTTTTTTTTCTCTTTTCTTCCAAAGAACAGGAAAGAAGCAGTGGGGAGGACGGATGGATTTTAGTTGGGTACTCTGTCTCTACCCACGTGCAGAGGGCAGGCCAGGACAATTCAGCTAGAAGGGCCCACAGATCTCTAGAACTAAGGTACGGCAGTTACTGGACGTGCTCACTAGCTGTTGCCGAAGCTGTATCGGAAATTTAAGGAGTCCCAATACTTGTCGCGCCTTGGATACAGCACCTGAGGATCAGTCCGTTATTAATGCCGGGGCTGGAATGCTGCCGGCTGTGGAGATCCCCGCCCTCCAACAACTGTTTGCTGACAGGGTTCTGAAGTGTTTGGAAGGACACTGAGGTGCTGCCATTCGTCTCAAGGTCAGAGGAGTCCAGGTGACACACAATCCATATTATGGCCACACTTGGAGGACTGAGTAATCATCCCTGAGGGCGCAGAGCGGTGTAGCGCCAACTTAGATGTAGGCAGCGTCAGTGTAGACACGGTGTTGCTGATGTTGACTGTTACTGGCTTTCAGGAGCCATCCCACAATGCCCCACATGGATAGTACAATCGATAAATTGCCCAGGGAGGTGGTGGAATTGCCATCATTGGAGGTTTTTAAGAGCAGGATCGACAAGCACCTGTCAGGGATGGTCTAGATCAGGGGTTCTCAAACTTCATTGCACCATTACTCCCTTCTGACAACAAAAATTATTACACAACCCCAGGAAGGGGTTGGGGGGAAGAAGCCTGAGCCCTCCTGATCCCTGCCAGCCCAGGTGTGGGTGGGGGGTGGGGCAAAGCCAAAGTGTTTCAGCCCCAGGCAGGGGGCCTGTAATCTCAGCCCCACTGCCCAAGGCTGAAGCCCTCAGGCTTCGTCCCCAGACAGTGGAGCTCGGGCTTTGGCTTCGGCCCCTGGCCCCTGCAAGTCTAAGCCAGCCCTGGCGACCCCATTAAAACAGGGTTGCAACCCACTTTGGGGTCCCAACCCACAGTTTGAGAACCGCTGGTCTAGATAATACTTAGTCCTGCCTTGGGTACAGGAGACTGCACTAGATGACCTCTCAAGGTCCCTTCCAGTCCTACGATTCAATAATTTGATGATACAAGTGAGCCTGGTGAGGACCCAAAGAGGAGACATGCGCATGTGATGTAAGTACTGCGGCAGCTGTATGCTGACGTAAGTTTGGTTGACTTAATTTTGTAGTGTAGACGTGGCCTAAGAATCTGTCTGGTACTCTCTCTCTCTAGAGCTGATTCGGAATTATTGACACCTATTTAGCAGGGTTGTCCATATAACAGCCCTGAGGTTTAACTGGGTGTAATGCTTTCTAAAAAAGGCCCGGAAACACAAACCTCAACCCTGTGCTTTGGCAAAGCATTAAGCTGAGGTGCAGGGAGCAGGGCAGTGTAATAGAATTGAACATGTTATATGTTCCTAGCAATAATAATATAATAAAGAATTATATTAGTAAACAATGGTGATAAGGTTGGGAAAGGGAATAGCCAGTTGAAAAATGGCAGGGGGGGAGTCATCAAAATTTTTTCCCAATTTTTATTTTGAATATATACATTTTTATTTTGGAAATGTCTTGGACATTTGAAAAATGCAGATCAGTTCTACTCTGTGCATCTCCTCACCCTACTCCCCATCTGCGAGTGTGTTGCCGATCTGTGGAACTCCCTGCTGCAGGAGGTCACGGAGTCAAGTAGTGGGGAGATGGGTTTTTTAAAAGGGCTGGACACCTTTAGGAGGTGTGTTTAGTGTAAACAGGCCCCAGGCTTCAGGGCTTACTTGCAAGCATCAGGAAGGGATATTTCACACACACACACACACACACACACACGCACACGCAATCATGTGGGTGATTACACAGTTGGTTAGCTGCATCATGCTGCCTTTCTGCTTTCCAGTGAAGCATCTGGTATTAGCTACTGCCAGAAGCAGGATAGTGGACTAGAGTGCCAAAGAGCCTGGTCTGAAAATGAACACAACTTACGGCAAACAGTGCCCTGACTGGCGGGGATGAGGCTGGGCCAGGATCCAATGCTGAATGCATGATGTTGTACGACTTTCCATTTGCTTAAGTCATGTAGGGCTAGCACGAGAACACCATCTTAGTAAAGGGCTCATAGTGCGGTGAAATGGATCTCACCCTCCCACTCTCACAAACAGGCGCATGGTAAAGTAGCCGCAGCCCTTTGTAATTTAAACTCATTGGCTGTAAGCAGGGTGACCAGACAGCAAATGTGAAAAATCGGGATGCGGGGTGGGGGGTAATAGGAGGTTATATAAGAAAAAGACCCCAAAATTGGGACTGTCCCTATAAAATCGGGACATCTGGTCACCCTAGCTGTAAGAGAGCACAGCAGAGAGACAATTGCTCAATCCCATCTGAACACATTGTACTCCTCAACCCCCTTGGGGACTCTCTTGTGAGCCCCGCTACCTCCTGCTGCCATCTCAGGAGGCACCACAAACTAAGGCCCTGGTCCAGCAGGGGGTGTGGCGGGGGGGGGGTCCCCCTGCTGGTAGTTAGCTTCCCTGGGGGTGGAAAGCCTCGAGGAGGCAGGAATTCGCCCACAGATTCCCTTCAACTGCTTTATCAGCTAATGAACAGTCCCAGTGCCCCGCTCTATATCAGCTCCTCGGTCATTGATCAGGGGCCTGATGCTGGGTCCCTGCAGTGGCATGTGTCCTCTCAGGCAGCCTGCACACCCCTTTCTCCACTTCCTCCTCTCTGCCCATTCCCCAGCTGATCAGCGTTCCGGGGGCAAGGGTCAGCCTTTCGAGTCTCTGGAGTTTGGGCTCCACGGGTGTGGAAGTCAATGGGACTGTCTATTGCTATGGGGGGAGGGCTAGCTCAGTGGTTTGCGCACTGGCCAGCTAAACCCAGGGTTGTGAGTTCAATCCTTCAGGGGGCTATTTAGGGATCTGGGGCAAAAATCTGTCTGGGGATTGGTCTTGCTTTGAGCAGGGAGTTGGACTAGATGACCTCCTGAGGTCCCTTCCAACCCTGATATTCTATGATTTGATTAAAGTGAAGCATGGGGTCAAGTGCTTTGCTGGAGCAGGGCCTAAGTATAGCCAAGCCTGCTCAGTATTGTGCAGGGAAAGACCTGCAGTCCCTGGGATTTCTCTGATGTGGGGGTGGTTCTGTACATTATATTTTTTTCTCCAAACCCAATACGGTGTCAGGGGTGCACTGTGCTGTCTTTCAGATGAATCCCTGCCTAATTCCAGCTCCCCTGGCCTGTTCTGGAATCCCGGCTTGCAGATTAGATCAGCTCTACAGAGCGGGAGTCTGCTGGCTACGCTAATCAGGCCAGAATTGAAGGAGGGAAAATAGACCAGGAGAAAGCCGGACTGCCATCAAGACAGCTGATTTTATTCTGTGAGTGTTCCCTAAGGGAATAAAATACATTATGATCTTTACTCACTGATTATTGGTTGAAAATGACTGAAGTCTAGAGAACATGACCTATGAGGGAAGACTGGAAAAATTGGGTTTATTTGATCTGGAGAAGAGAAGACTGAGAGGGGACAGTTTTCAAGTACATAAAAGCAGGGCCGGCTTTAGGACCTGCGGGGCCCGATTCGAATACCCGGCGGCGGTCCGGGTCTTCGGCTGCACTTCAGCAGCGGGGGGTCCGCTCCAGGTCTTCCGCGGCACTGAAGGACCGCCCGCTGCCGAAGTGCCGCTGAAGACCCGGAGCGGACCGCCGCCAGGTGAGTAAAAAAAATTTAAAAGGTGCCTAAGGCGTGGGGCCCTCTTAGGCGCGGACCCCAATTCTGGGGAATCGGGGGAATTGGCCTAAAGCTGGCCCTGCATAAAAGGTTGTTACAAGGAGGAGGGAGGTAAATTGTTCTCGTTAACCTCTGAGGATAGGACAAGAAACAATGGGCTTAAATTGCAGCAAGGGCGGTTTAGGTTGGACATTAGGACAAAATTCCTAACTGTCAGGGTAGTTAAACACTGGAATAAATTGCCTAGGGAGGTTGTGGAATCTCCATCATTGGAGGTTTTTAGGAGCAAGTTAGACACACACCTGCCAGGGATGGTCTAGATAATACTTAGTCCTGCCTTGAATGCAGGGGAGTGGACAGGATGACCTCGTGAGGAACCTTTCAGTCCTATGATTCTGTGATTCTATTATTATACATTGACCAAATGCATCCTTGTGACCTTTTTGTGCTTTTGGTGTCAACTGGCAGAGGGCACATGCATAGGGTTTTACAGGAATCCCTTGGGTCAGATATGAGCATAATAGTTCACCAAAAGATGGCAGGTGAGATCTCTACCATGAGGCAGTAGCCCACTGGTTGTTGTAATCACCACAAAGTGTAAATAAAGATAATACTTAAGGAGTTATGTATCTATATGGACAGTTATGTTCTTAAGGTCTGGAAGTTAAGGCAGGAGACATACCAGGAGGTGACATCCTGTGGATATGTTTCCATCAGGTAGGAGGTAGCAGATGCTTATCTCTATGTCTGGCCATGTGAGTATTGTCTTGCTCACAATTGGTTGCAGCCTTAGCCAGATACCAGTTGAAAGATTGTGAAATCTACAAGAGAGAAATCTACAGGAAAAACCAATCAGCAGGGAGTGTCCGGTTCATGAATGAAGACGAAGAATGAGTGGTATATTTAGGGGAGCAAAGAGACATGTGGGCTCCTTCACCCGGGAAACAAGCCGCCAGCATATTTGTTTCATGAAAAGAGGCTCACAGCCAGTATGGCTGTAAAGTTTTTGGGTGAACAATATTCTACAAGCCATGAGAGTATCTCGTTAATTCAGTCCAGGCTCTAGAATGCGTGTTATGATTTTGTTTGATCTGTAACCATTTGTTTCCAGCACTTCTCTGCGCTATCACTTGAATCTCTGTGCTTTGTTAAATAAACGTATACTTGATTTCATTAGACACCAGTGCTGGGTGTTATGCAGAGCGGTGAGCAGAGGTGGAATGGGTAAGCTGAGGTATACTGCTTCTTTGGAAGCAGTGAATATGAACATTCAGTGGAACAGGGGCTGGATATTCAGGCTTCCTCTCTCTAAGAGCAGCTGGTAGCGAGGGGTACCCCTGGAAGTGTCACAACCCTCATAGGTCAATTTTTCCTGCCTACTGTTGGACAACATTGGCGTTCACTTCATTGAACCTCTGTTTCCTTTTCCATTAAAAGTTCTCCTTTAGCTCAAGTGGTAGAAGCTTGTCCTTTTGGTACCAAAGTCCTAAGTTCTATTCCCCAACCTGACAAGCACAGAATCTGTCGGCAAATTGCCACTGCTCGTTACAAATTCATTGGACTTTTTTTTTTTTAAAGGAATATAGGGATTGCCATCCTGGAGCAAGACTAGTGCTCTATCCAATCCAATATCCTTGTCTGTAATAGTGGCCAGAGCCGGCTGCTTCAGAAGAAGGGTAAGAAACCCTGTAGCTGACAATTATGGAGACTCTTTCTAACCCTTGTTAGTTAGAAGACAGCTTATGCCCCGACGCATGAAGGTTTGTATCCCTTCCACAACTCTTTTTATTAAAACCCTTATTGTGTTTTAAAGGCTGATTATCGGTCAAGGTACGTTTTGGTTCCATAGATAAAGAATACAATAGCAGTTACAGAAATCATCATGGATACACTTTTTTCCCCCTTGAGTTAATGTCAAATCTCCCTCCTTTACAGAATTTGTTAAGCAATCATTTAGATCAGAGGCCATTTTGGACTTAGTCCTAGAAAGCGAGCCAAGTATGATAAATAAAGTAAAACATCTGGAGGTCTAGCCATCAGAATATCATCAGATATGAGCTGATTCTAAGGAGATATTATGTATGAAAGGTAATAATCTGAATAATTGGGCCTTTTTTTAAAAGAACTCTTTGAAAGAATGTGGAATGGGATAAAAATAATGCTGATCGGAGTTGATTGTCTAGAAAATTTACTATGGAAAATTGCAGGTCTGTAATGAATAGTTGGAGAGCTTTAATGAGCGTCTGGGCCAATAAACTCCAAACATATATTTAAAAAATAAAGATAACAGAAGCCAATCTAGCTAAGCAGAGCTGCAAGGAACAATGTGAAGAATAAACAGTTTTTTAGGGGAAAAAAGGGCAAATAAGGATCTAATTAGTGGGAGGGTTGAGTAGATTATACAAAGAAGATAAAAGCAAGGAAACATAATTGGAACCACAGCAATGTTGTATCAAACAATCCAAAGCATTTTATCTAGCACAAATGGTTTTGCAGCTCTTTTCATGGGCAAGTGGTGAATTAAAAGGTTGATGCTCTTGAGGCTGAGCGACAGGAAGCAGACAGAGGGAAAATCGTCAGGGCAACATTAATAGTCTTGACTGTGCTGTCCAGTCCCCAGTTGAGTAATAGTGATGTACGGAGCCTTTCACCTTCCTGCAATCCCTTAGCCATGTGCTTAATTCTAACCATGTGAGTAGTGAAGTTAATGGGACTACTCATGTGCGTCTTTATTGGATCAGGGACCTAGCTTGGAACTGAAAGAAAGTTGTTACGTCTCATGGCTGTTTGACGGTCAATGTGAAATGGAGTTTGGTGCATTTATTCCTAGGGTGGCATTCACAAAGACACTTAGCACCTTACTCCCATTGAATTCAGTAAATGCTTTTTGTGAATTCCACTCCTAGTGGAAGTGTGTTTATATGAAAAAATACACTCCCGTGTTTGGCACTGATCGTCAGCCTTGTTGTCAGTCTCACTGGAAATATACAGGATTAAATGGACATGATAATTGTGATGTTATTTCTGAAACCCCATTCGCTCGCCTCTCTGAGACTAGATCTGCGGATGCAATTTGTGGTGAATAGTTTATTGGATGAATTTCGCTGTGCTTTTTCTTTTCAGACTATGGTTTTCTTGAGTGAATTCACTGGAGGTGAGTATTCCCTGAATACATTTCTGTAAATGTCTCAGCCAGTGGCTTGTTTGAGAGTAGGGTGACCAGATGTCCCAATTTTATAGGGCTTTGTCTTATATAGGTGCCTATTACCCCCCATCCTCTGTCCTGATTTTTCACCCTTGCTATCTGGTCACCCTATTTGAGAGCGACTGGTTATGAGTGTTGGACAGTCTAAACTGGAGCTGTTTTGAGTGGCCACATGATATCGTTTCTTTTCCCTAACTTGATGTGCACCACTCTTGCAATCAGTGACCAAAGACTCGATTGCTGGGGTACTTTTGCTAAGGTTGAATTATGGATCTGTCATCTGAGTTTGGCTATATATATTTCTGTATATCCTTCTGTTTATTATTATTAATTGTTTATTATTCCTTGCATTACCATAGCACCAAAGAGCTCGGACCATTGTGCTAGGCCTGGACCATTGTGCTAGGGGCTGTACAAACACAGAACAAAAAAAGACAGTCTCTGCCCCAAAGAGCTTACCATCTAAGTAGCAGACAAGTGATAACATACAGACAAGGAAACAATACTAGTCAATGAACTCAACACACCACACACTATATCTCAGATATGTGGCCTAACTTTTAAAGAGTGGCTAGTGATTTGGGGGGCCTCTGTATTTTTGGTCCCCAATTTGGCACACTTTAAAAGGGATCCATTTCCCCCCAAAGGTTGAGCACCCAGCCTCTGAAACTCAGGCCCCTTTACGGTGGCTCAAATTGAGTTCCGGAAAACAGAAGCAACCCTTTTGAAAACGGAGGCAATCGCAGAGCAATGTAGCTATGCTGTGCCTTGCCCTCAGGAGCTGAAAAGGCAGGGAAATGCTTGCAGAGTCCTAGCCGCAAAGCCAAATGAGCAAGCCCAGCTCAGAGTTTCAGTTCGCTGCCACCACTCCAGAGCCCGGACACTTTCAGGGCTGTATAGAAGAGGAGCATACAAAAGGCAAATAAAGCCACAGAACAAGTGGGGGATGCAATAGGGCATTTGTTTGTTCTGCGGACCGGGAATGATGATTAAGCCAGCTTTGTAACAGCTGAAAGGGGGGGGGGGGAAGGGAAATCCACTCCTGAAACATAGCTCGACTGGCGTGAGGATGGTAAAGATGGCTGCGGGAAATGAATGCCGTCTCTCAGTAGCATGTCGGGAACCTGGAGGCTGTCACCACCAGCCAAAGAAGACAGAGGGGCTGCCATATGGTTGCCTGATAAATCTTCCGCAAGAACTGGAAAGCATTCCGCACTTGAGGTTTATATCTAAGGTACAGAGTGATGGAGTAAGAGAAAAATTTGGCACACCCGCTAAAGGGTACGACTCATGGAACAGACGCAAGTGGAAAGTTTTGGGGCTGGACAAAGGTTATGACAGTTAGAAAGATGATCAGTTTGCCCCAGTGTCCAGATTGAAGTGATATAACCAGAGTGATAACTATGTACAGTTGTTTCTAATCTGAATGGAAATGGTGTGTTTTTTTCCCTCCCCGAGAGGTTTTCACTAACCAAGCAGAACTGTGTTGGATTGCTAAAGGGACTGATTTTAGTGTATTGGGCTTGCTGCCAAATCATCACGTGTGAGACAGTTTGTCTCCTGTTGCACTAGTGCTGTGTTTCTCCCGCCCCCCCGCCCTCCAAAAAAGTTTTGCTATAAACAGTACTAGATAATCTATTGTAAATGAGAGTTTTGGATGGCTCGTTTACAGCTAATATCAGAAAAGATCAGAGAACCTTCTTTAATTACTAAGGTGCTCAGATACTCTGGTGATCAACTTAGGGCGTGTCTACACTTACCTCTGGAGTGATCGATCCAGCAGGGGTCGATTTATCGCGTCTAGTCTAGACGCGATAAATCGACCGCCGAGCGCTCTCCCGTTGACTCCGGTACTCCACTGGAGCGAGAGGCGCAGGCGGCGTCAACGGGGGAACGGCAGCAGTCGACTCACCGCAGTGAAGTCATCACGGTAAGTAGATCTAAGTACGTCGACTTCAGCTACGTTATTCACGTAGCTGAAGTTGCGTAACTTAGATTGATTTCCCCGTCCCCCCAGTGTAGACCAGGTCTTAGACATGTCTTGTTTGCAAATGTGGATTTGAAACGAAATGTTTCCTTTTGAGTTAAAATGTTATTTTAAGTTGAAATTTCAGTTTGAAATGGAACATTTTGGCTGAAGCTGACTTTTCAAAATGAAATGTTTCATTGTGAATGGCCGCTTTGGTAAACTGAAAAATGTTGTCAAAATTGGCATTTTTCTTGCAGAAAATGTTTTGATTTTGACAAAAATGACATTCTGTAATGGGAAAAAAAAGTTTTGTCTGGAAATTTTTGATGAGTTTGAATGATGGGCTCATCACCAGACACCGTTCTGACTTTGCGGCTGTTTACTAGATGAGACGTCTTTTTGTTCCATGTTTGTACAGCACCTCGCACAATAGGGTCTTGGTCCATGAGTAGGGCTCTTAGGTGTTATTGTTCTACAAATAATAATAATAATTAATAGTAATAACCAGTTGGGTGTGGGCCTTGTCTGATTTAATTGAATTTGAACTCCTGACACTGCCTTTCCAGGTCCATGGGTTTGCCATGACTTTAGAAAGGACTCCCCAGAAAGTTTCCCTTGGGCTAGGCTGTGAACTGTTTTTTATCTGGTATGGCTTTTTCCTGTTTTAGTCAAGAAGACCAAAGAAGAGCCAATCAAAAGGCATTCCTGGGATATTAGGGGTGTGGCCAGGGAACCATTTTGTTTGTCCATCAACCACTAAAAGTGGCTGTAGGATGGAACCTCCAGCCAATACACTCAAAGAGCCTTAACCCATTTGCCCCCATGTCCTGTGAAATGAATGTCATTGAATGACACGGAGCACCTGTAAAGAAAAAAAATACCCCTGGTCTGCTGCAAACAGATGACATTTTAAAACTTCAGGATAATGGCTGCTATTCTGTTACTATTGAGGCTTTTATCTTCAGCCACCCTGTCCTCACAGGTTTTTCCTGTCAGAGAACTCTTAACATCCAATGGCTGCCGCTGTGTAACAAGCAGTGCGAGTTAAATAAAGAGCAGCAAAATTTGTAGCAAAGCAGGGTCAATTCTGGTTTCATTCAAAGCCAGGCCCTTAAATACACTTTGCAAGAGAGGGTTAAGTTACAATAATAAACTCAATTGTGCTGGCATTAGGTTGCTAGGAAGGGGAAGGAATCGGGCTCATCCAGTTCCATATGACTTGGCAGGAGTTTGGAAAAGCAAATGAAAAGCAGGGTTGCTAGCAGGGGCGGCTCTAGCTTTTTTGTCGCCCCCAGTACGGCAGGCAGGCTGCCTTCGGCGGGAGGTCCCCAGTCCCGTGGATTCGGCGGCATGCCTGCGGGAGGTCCGCCGGTCCCGCGGCTTCGGCGTACCCACCGCCGAATTGCCGCGGAATCCGCGGGACCGGCGGACCTCCCGCAGGCAAGCTGCCGAAGGCTGCCTGACTGCCGCCCTCGCAGGGACCGGCAGGGCGCCCCCCGCGGCTTGCTGCCCCAGGCATGCGCTTGGAGCGCTGGTGCTAGGAGCCGCCACTGGTTGCTAGCAAGTTAGAGTGGCAAAGACTCACTGCCTTGGAAAGGTCATCTGGTGTGTTCTGCCTTATTTTGCTGGATTCACACAAAACTACACAGGTCAGGAGGGATTTAGGTCTGTGTTTGCCAGGGTGCGTGGGGACAGCATCTGGTCAAAATGGAGAATTTCTGGCCTGGTGCAGCTTACACACCACTCCTTGCTCAGTGATAGGCCTAGCTCAAAGGTCTTTACTAAGGTAGGGCTGTGTTATCACAAAAGGGGATGGTGCAGCTCACCAGCTGATGGATGCCTCAGATAAAACAACGGCTAACTGATTGGGATTAGGGAGAAACTTCTTCTATGGACAAGTTGTCCCATAATTGTCCCTTGTGGGGGGTTTTGGGCCTCCCTCTAAAGCAGCTAGGACGGGCTACTCTGAATGGGCCTGGTATATATATCATAGAATCATAGGACTGGAAGGGACCTCGAGAGGTCATCTAGTCCAGTCCCCTGCACTCATGGCAAGACTAAGTATTATTTGAACCATCCCTGACAGGTGTTTGTCTAACCTGGTCTTAAAAATATTCAACGATGGAGATTCCACAACCTCCCTAGGCAATTTATTCCAGTGTTTAACCACCCTGACAGTTAGGAACTTTTTCCTAATGTCCAGCCTAAATCGCCCTTTCTGCAATTTAAGCCCATTGCTTCTTGTCCTATCCTCAGAGGTTAAGAAGAACAATTTTTCTCTCTCCTCCTTGTAACAACCTTTTATGGACTTGAAAACTCTGATCATGTCCCCTCTCAATCTTCTCCTCTCCAGACTAAATAAACCCAATTTTTCCCTCATAGGTCATGTTTTCTAGACCTTCAATCATTTTAGTTGCTCTTCTCCGGACTTTCTCCATATTGTCCACATCTTTCCTGAAATGTGGTGCCCAGAACTGGACACAATACTCCAGCTGAGGCCTAAGTAGCATGGAATAGAGCAGAAGAATTACTTCTCGTGTCTTGCTTTCAACACTCCTGCTAATACATCCCAGAAAGATTTTTCCCTTTTTTTTTTTTTTTTAACAGTGTTACACTGTTGACTCATATTTAGCTTGTGACCCACTATAACCCCCAGTTCCCTTTCTGCAGTACTCCTTCCTAGGCAGTCGTTTCCCCTTTTGTATATGTGCAACTGATTGTTCCTTCCTAAGTGGAGTACTTTGCTTTCGTCCCTTGTGAATTTCATCCTATTTACTTCAAACCATTTCTCCAGTTTGCCCAGAAGATTTTGAATTTTAATCCTATCCTCCAAAGCACTTGCAACCCCTCCTCGCTTGGTATCATCCGCAAACTTTGTACGTGTACTCTCTATGCCATTATCTAAATCAATATTGAACAGAACTGGACCCAGAACTGATCCTATGGGACTCCACTCGATATGCCCATCCAGCTTGACTGTGAACCACTGATAACTACTCTCTGGGAATGGTTTTCCAACCAGTTATGCACCCACCTTATAGTGGCTTCATCTAGGTTGTATTTCCTTAGGTTGTTTATGAGAAGGTCATGCAAGACAGTATCAAAAGCCTTACTAAAATCAAAATATACCACATCTACTGCTTCCCCCATCCACAAGTCTTGTTACCTTGTCAAAGAAAGCTATTAGGTTGATTTGTCATGATTTGTTCTTGAGAAATGCATGCTGAGTGTTACTTATCACCTTATTATCTTCTAGGTATTCGTAAATTGATTGCTTAATTATTTGCTCCATTATCTTCCCGGGTATTGACGTTAAACTGAGTGGTCTGTAATTCCGTGGGTTGTCCTTATTCCCCTTTTTACAGATTGGCACTACGTGATGGGTTAGATCACAGAAACCCCCTTGGGAGCTGCCACCCGATGTGCCAAGACTATTCCTGTTTTCCCTGCCAGCTCAGGACTCCAGCACCCTGTCTTGCCAGGCCAGACACTCCCATCTGCTCCAACACAGACCCAGGGTCTGAATCACTTGTCCCAGAGCTGCAAGTTTACCTGAAAACAGCTCACAGAAGTGTGCTTGTCTCTAGCACTCAGATGCTCAACTCCCAGTGGGATCTAAACCCAAATAAATCCGTTTTACCCTGTATAAAGCTTATACAGGGTAAACTCATAAATTGTTCGCCCTCTATAACACTGACAGAGAGATATGCACAGTTGTTTGCTCCCCCAGGTATTAGTACATACTCTGAGTTAATGAATAAAAAGTGATTTTATTAAATACAGAAAATAGGATTTAAGTGGTTCCAAGTAGTAACAGGCAGAACAAAGTAAGTCACCAAGCAAAATAAAATAAAATGCGCAAATCTATGTCTAATCAAACTAAATACAGATAAGTTCCTCACCAGTTCCAGAATGCTCCCTTTTACAGGCTAATCTCCTTTTAGCCTGGGTCCAGCAATCACTCACACCCGCTGTAGTTACTGTCCTTTGTTCCAGTTTCCTTCAAGTATCCTGGGGGGATGGAGAGGCTCCTTCTTTAGCCAGCTGAAGACAAAATGGAGGGGTCTCCCACAGGTTTAAATAGACTCTCTCTTGTGGGTGGAGACCCCCCTCCTCCCTCCTATGCAAAGTCCAGCTTCAAGATGGAGTTCTGGAGTCACCTGGGCAAGTCACATGTCCCTGCATGACTCAGTCTTTACAGGCCGAAGCTATTGTCCACATGGTATCTTGCATGTCTCCAGGAAGACTTCTTATGTGGATTGGAGCATTCCAAGATGCATTGTTCCCCAAGTGTTTCCTGATCAGGTACTTAACCTTGCAAATTCCTTCCTAAAGAAGCTGACCAAATGCCTCACAAAGCTTACTTAGAAACCAAGCAAGCATACAGCCCATATTCTTAACCTCAAGTAGAAAATGATATATATGTACAAATAGGATGAATAGATACAGTAGACCATAACCTTTACGGAGATATGTTACATGGCACAGGCAGCACAAAACATATTCCAGTTATATCATACATACATTTATAAGCACCCCCCCATAAAGCCTTATGGGGTACACTGTCACACACTATATTTGCCCTTTTCCGGTCCTCCGGAATCTATCCCGTCTTCCATGAGTCTTCAAAGATAATCGCTAATGGCTCAGGTATCTCCGCAGCCAGCTCCTTGAGTATTCTAGGGTGTATTTATTTCATCAGGCCCCGGTAACTTGAAGACATCCAACTTGTTCTTTCCCTATTTTAGCTTTACCCAAAACAGGTATGGGAGGTCAAAACGAGGGGGCTGGGCCGTTGGATTTATCACGAGATAAGCATTGGCTATGTCTGAAGCTTGTTCTTACCCCCTTGGGCGCCACCTGGTGGTAAGTGGGCTACTGGCCTTATTATTTGTATGGTCATAGTCCTGGAGCAGGGACCCTGCTGTGCTAGGGGCTATAGGGCAGAGGGATAGCTCAGTGGTTTGAGCATTGGCCTGCTAAACCCAGGGTTATGAGTTCTTATGAGTCAATCCTTAAGGGGGCCATCTGGGGTAAAATCAGTACTTGGTCCTGCTAGTGAAGGCCGGGGGTTGGACTCAATGACCTTTCAGGGTCTCTTCCAGTTCTATGAGATAGGTATATCTCCATCTATTATTATACAAACACAGAACAAAAAGGTGGTCCCTACCCCCAGAAACTTACAATCTAAGTATAAGACAAGAGACAACAACTTGATACAGACAGATTGATGGGGGAGCCCATGGAAAGAGAGACAATCGCAGTCAGCAGCATAGGCCGTGGTGGCAGCACACCGGCAGACTGAGCTTTGCCAAATTCTGATCCAGCATGGCATTTCCTATGGCACCAGAGTGAATGAGGTTTCATTGCCCATGGTTGTGCAGTGTGAGCATCCAGCTAACTTCACAAATACACTCCTCGCTGCGCTATGACCTGCAGACCATGGCTAAACCCCTCACTGACACACAGAGGTGCCTCACCCACACCTGGGAGCTGCGGCTCAGTGCAGGGGTATTTAGTGTCCAGGCACCTCAGCGGATGGTGCAGCAGTTACACTGCACCTGCATGGTGCTGTCTTGGCAAACCTCAACCCTGAACTGGCACTGCTGTTAATATTGTGTCACTGGGAAAAGTAACAAATAGAGTCGCTTTGAAATGGCAACCCCGTAAACCCCCGTATCCGAGCCACACAGCAGACAGGAAGCAGAAGGGTCAAAATACAGCCTTTGATGGCCAGAAAGTACAGCAGCTCCGAGGTTGCTTATGAAAAGGAGAGGTGATATGGCCCCAGAGAGTGGGGGAACAGAAAGGTAGCACAAAACCACCTGGTTAGGGTTTTCAACTGGAACGCCCAGTCAAAAAGGGACCGTGGTGGCTCTGATGAGCACCGCTGACCAGGGTCCTTATAAGGCAGTTGGAGGGGCTGGCAGGCTCCCTATCTAGCTCTGCGCGGCTCCCCAGAAGCAGCAACATGTCCCTCGGCTCCTAGGCGGACGCAAGGCCAGGGGGGCTCCGCACGCTGTCCCCACCCAGAGCACAGACTCCTCAGCTCCCATTGGCCGGGAACCACAGCCAATGGAAGCTGCAGGGGTGGTGTCTGAGGGCAGAGGCAGCACACAGCGCTGCCTGACTGCATCTCCACCTAGGAGCCGAGGGACATGTTGCAGCCTCCCCAAGGAGGTAAGCGCTGCCCGGAGCCTGCACCCCTCACCTCCTGCTGCATCCCAACCCCCTGCCCCAGCCCTGAGCCCGCTCCTGCACCCAAACTCCCTCCCAGAACCTATACCTGGCCCCCAGAGCATCTCCCACACCCAAACTCCCTCCCAGAGCCCGCATTCTGCACCCCCTCCCACACCTCAACTCCCTCCTGGAGCCCACACCCCGGCTCCCTGCCCCAGCCCTGAGCCCCTCCCGCACCCAAACTCTCTCCCAGAGCCCGCACCCCAACCCCCTACTTCAGCCGAGAGCTGCCTCCCACACTGAACCCTACAGTTCCACCCCCCACACCAGAGCCCCCTCCTGCACCCCAAACCTCTCATCCCTGGCCCACCCCAGAGCCCACACCCCAACCACTTGACCCAGCCTGGAGCCCCCTCCTGCACTCTGAGCCCCTCATTTCTAGCCCCACCCCAGAGCCCTCACCTCCAGCCAGAGCCATCACCCCCTCCTGCACCCAAAGCCCCTGCTCCAGCCCAGTGAAAATGAGCAAGTGAGTGAGGGTGGGGGAGAGCGAGCGATAGAGGGAGGGGGAATGGAGTGAGCGGGGGCCTCAGAGAAGGGGCATGGCAGGGGCGGGACCTCGGGGAAGGGGCGGGGCAGGGGGCAGGGCAAGGGTGTTTGGTTTTGTGTGATTAGAAAGTTGGGAACCCTACAGCTGGTCCCAATCTTGGGTCCTGCCTTGAGCAGAGCATTACTGTACTTTAAGGCCATTGTCCCTGCTCCAAGGAGCTTAGGCCTAGATCTTCAAAGATATTTAGGTGCCTAATTGATCTCATGGGAGTTAGACATCTAGATACCTTTGAGGAGCTGGGCCTTACAGTCTAAGTCAGGGATCGAGAACCTTTGGCACGCGGCCTGTCAGGGTAAATCCCTGGCGGGCCGGGCCGGTTTGTTTACCTGCAGCATCTGCAGGTTCGGCTGATCGCAGCTCCCACTGGCCTCAGTTCGCTGTCCCCGGCCAATGGGGGCTGCGGGAAGCGGCATGGGTCGAGGGATGCGTTGGCCACCCTTCCCGCAGCCCCCATCGGCTGGGGACGGCCAACCGCGGCCAGTGGGAGCTGCAATCGGCCCAACCTGCAGACGCTGCAGGTAAACAAACTGGCCCAGCCTGCCAGGGGCTTACCCTGATGGGCCGCGTGCCAAAGGTTGCTGATCCCTGGTCTAAGTAGACAGACAACATGAACCTTACTGGGCGATCTAGAGGAAAGCTCTGGAACCAGTCAATTAAAAACAATTATAAATGTTTCCATGAATACAAGGACTGAATTTGATTTGTTTTGATATTTATTATATGTGGATATTTAGACAACTGCCAGGTATGGGGGAAAATGTTAATGGATTCTCAAAAGTTTCACAAACGTTAGCATTATTCTTTATTATCCTATTCAAAACAGGTCAGCCGTCCATTATAGTCTATACAGTCTATCTACATGAGGAACAAATATTTAATAATGGGCTATTCAGTCTGGCAGAGAAAGATATAACATGATCCAATGGCTGGAAGTTGAAGCTAGACAAATTCAGACTGGAAATAAGGTATAATTCTTCAACGGTGAGCATAATTAACCACTGGAACAGTTTGCCAAGGGTTGTGGTACTTTCTCTATCACTGACAATTTTTAAATCAAGATTGGCTATTTTTCTAAAAGATCTCCTGTAGGAATTATTTTGGGGAAGTTCTCTGGCCTGCACAATACAGGAGGTCAGACTAGATGATCACAGCGGTTCTTTCGGGCCTTGGAATCTATGAATCCTACTTCAGCACCTTATTAATATTTGTTCACATTTTCACTCATGGGTGGTGATGCTTGAAAACTTTCACGCTGTGAGAATTCTAGATGGTCGGACAAATTCTCCGGATGGGCAACCTTGTAATGGCTACCTCAGCAATTCACGAGCCCCCTCCATCCATTGATATGGTGTTCAGCCACCAGATGTCGAAATATCTCCTTTGCATAGATTCCTCCACTGCCCTGGAAAAGGAGTCCTTTCTTCCAGTCTGGCGCCTCCAGCAGATTTATGTCTTCTGAGGCTTGCTCCAGGTACATATCCAAGGTCACAGAGGAAGCTTGTGGGAGAGTAGGGAATTGACCCCATGTCTCCTGTGTCCTCCAATAGCACCCTAATCATTGGACTTCTGCCACCCTTAATTTAGCTGATTATCTCTGTGTTTAAAACATGATCTTGACAGTGAATTTCTACCATTTCCTCACTTGTGGAGCTGTAGAAGCTGGAGATGGCAAAGACTTTATTGATCATCCAATTCTCCCCCTGGGGGACCAATGCAGGGCTGTTCCCTGAAGAACATTAGCAAACTTATGAAGGCAAAGGAACCCTCACCAAACCTAATGGGATCCATCCTCCTCTCTCCCACACCAGTTTTATACTGGTGCAGGCCCACTGATTATACTGGAGCTACTCCTGATTTACACTGGTGAAAGTGGGAGAAGAATCTGGCTGAAAACCAAACTGATTTCCAGCTGATGGAAGTCAATGGAAAGAGACTCCAATTGGCTCTAATAGGCTTTGGGTCATTCCTAAGTGTCACTACGTCCGTACTTCCATATTACAAAGGCCCAGTGCTTGAGTAATGTAAAGCTGGACCAGACAAAGCACCAGATAATGCAGCATGAGGAGGAATCGTGCATCAGCAGTAGAAAAGGAGAACTAGTAGGACTTTTCCATCTCTGCTGTGATTACGTCCAGCGCTTATGCAGTCGTTCTCTGCTGAAAGCGTCCAAACTGAGCAGCAGCTTATGCTGTGTCTGCAACCTCTGAGCCCAGAGACTGTGGAATATGAGCTTCAGAGCTGCCACGGACACCTTGCCCAGGACATCATGGCGTCACTTGTTTCTCTCCGTGCTCAATACCCTACAGCCCACAGCTCTGCTCCATAAACTGCAATGAGAAAGGACCCAAAGATCTGTCACCTGGAGAATTCTTACTTCCTGAAATTATAGGCGATGGTTTGAGATGCAGTGGAGGCCTGCTCATTGTTACCTGCCTGTCGTTCCTCATTTAGCCGGGGGCCGCTTCATTAAAATGTGGATGAACTCTGACAAATTCTGCCAATTTTCCCTCCCTCCCTCCCACCCAACAAGGAAAAGTCCTCCAGGCTGCTGACAAACTTCATTAGCCAAAGCCATGTCCGGAGCACAGCCTAAAAAGAAAGAGAGGAGGTGTGTTGTGTGAAAAGTAACAGCACTTCGGTGTCAAAGATTTGCGTTGTGTTGCAAAAGGGGGGCTGCGGGGGGGGGGGCACTTGGAAAGAATTCCAGCAGGGAATGCAACTGAAGCTGGCCTTGAGTTAATTTAAATTTGAATCTTTTTCTGTCCCTCTCCCACTCAATTAGACAGATATTTTCCCTATAGTGAATTGAGCATTGCTGGTGAAATGTACCGGATTGAAAGATGGGCCCAATCCTCAGCTAGTGTGATGTCAACAGAGCTATGTGGATTTCCACCAGCTGACAATCTGGCTCGTACTTCTCGAGGTGTTTCTGGGGCTCCCATCACTTGCACCAGCACTGCATTACTGCAGTCAGCAGCAGGGTCTGAGAGTATGTCTACATTGCACTCTAAACCCAGGGGCCCGGGCTTGCGAACCTGGTAGCATCCACACTGCATTGTAAATGGCTTTACAGTTGCTGGATCAGGGTTTCACAGTGATGTGAACGCATGCATACTGCACTATGCAGACCTTCTGACTGAGGTCTATGGGGTGACCTGTTTCCACACTGTAAAATAACAAGACTTGGATCCAAGCCACAGTAGGACTTGTCCTCTGACTCACTCCCCAGCAGGGTTCTAGGACCCGAGTGTTTGCTGACCTGAGTCAGACTGATGTGTGTGTGGGCAGAAGGGGGGCTTGGGCTCAAACCTTCCAGCTGGTATATTATTGTCATGCATAAATATGCTCTACCTTCCATTGTAACTCTGTGGGTACGTGTGCATATGCATATGACTTATGAGGAGAGGCTGTGGGAACTGGGCTTATTTAGTCTGCAGAAGAGACGAGTGAGGGTCAATTTGATAACAGCCTTCATGTACCTGAAGGGGGGTTCCAAAGAGGATGGAGCTAGGCTGTTCTCAGTGGTGGCAGATGACAGAACAAGAAGCAATGATCTCAAGTTGCAATGGAGAGGTCTAGGTTGGATATTAGGAAACACTATTTCACTAGGAGGGTGGTGAAGCACTAGAATGGGTTACCTGGGGAGGTGGTGGAATCTCCATCCTTAGAGGTTTTTAAGGCCCAGCTTGACAAAGCCCTGGCTGGGATGATTTAGTTGGTGTTGGTCCTGCTTTGAGCAGGGGGTTGAACTAGATGACCTCCTGAAGTCTCTTCCAACGCTAATCCTCTGTAATTCTAAGAATGTGTTCACTTTAACTGTTGAAGGCAAAGTAGGCTGGGACCAGGAAGGTCTCAGAATAGTACAAGTACAAAACAAAGGTATAAATTTTCCTGGAAGATGGAGCCCTCATTTGTAGCTTGTTGAAGTTCACGTCTAGATAGGAAGACTTGGATGTAAGTGCTTGGATTGAGGGTAAGTGGATTGCTTAGGGGGTTGGTAATGGGAGCCTCATTTTGCCATATTCTGGTGATTGGAGATAGACCGGAAGCTAAACTCTAGGGGGCTCTCAGGTTGGCAGTGCAGTCAGCGTGACTTAAGAATAAAACTTGCACAGGCTGTGCCATCCCAGAGGAAGTTCCTCATCTCCCCATAGAAAACTGACTGAGTTAGAAGCTCTCTTGTATCTGAGTTAGCAGATGAGTTAGCTGTCTATTGTGCCATGCTGGAATGCGGGAAACATGCCATTCTCTGGAAAGAAAATGCAACAAAAACCCTGGATATTTTTCCATCTTCTTCCAGCTTTGTGTGTGCCTGTGTGATTTCCACTAATTCAGGTCACTGCACAGAGCACAGCAGAAAACAACAGAAAGAAAACTCCAAGGAGCTCAGCATAGTGGAGCGGCCGAGCCTGTAGGAGCTGCAGCAGCAGGAAGGCAGTGCTAAGTGGCTTGGAGGTACTTCGGCTGTCTTGAACGTTTGCCAGTGGAAGCTGATGATCAGAGGTCATGGCTGTTTTACGATTGAACCCTCTTTCCAGTTTGGGTTATTAGCCATTCATTAGGAACAGGTGTTAGTTGTCTAGACAACCATCCAAGATAGAGGGAAATGGACGTTCAGGTGATTATTGGCAAAGGGCCGGGAATTAACCACTTAATAAATCCACTATTTTTTTTTCTCCCTGGGATATCACTTTACCCCAATAAGCCTACCCAGCTAGGGAGGAATGTACAAGTCACTGCATTCTCAGCATGGCCCGTTTCGTGCCACTAGAAGAGGCAGACCAAAAAGTATTTCACGCTACTTAAGCTTCTAAGGAGAAACTCTGCGTTTTGCAGTGATCTCATCTATTCCTGAATGAGCTTCGCTGGGAAGTGAACAGCTGACGATGAGAGGCTTAGAATGAATCAAATGAACCTACTCATTCTCTCTCTCATCGGCACACGGCACCATGGATCATACCAAAAAAAAAAAGCAGCATAGGCTCTTTAATAGCCACCAATAGTCAAGAGTACAGCACCACCTAATCCTGTGCTGAGGCACTGCCTCCGTGGGAAGAGTGCTACATCCCATGGCCACTTCCTCTGTGCTACGGCATCTGTATGTTCCTTGGCAGCCTCCCAGCCAAGTGATATGTAAATGGCTGGTATTGGCCACTGTTAAAGACAAGAGGCTGGACTAGACAAATTAGAGGATTGGGCCAAAAGAAACCTGAGGAGGTTCAACAAGGACAAGTGCAGAGTCCTGCACTTAGGACAGAAGAATCCCATACACTGTTACAGACTAGGGACCGAATGGCTAGGAAGCAGTTCTGCAGAAAAGGACCTAGGGATTACAGTGGACAAGAAGCTGGATATGAGTCAACAGTGTGCCCTTGTTGCCAAGAAGGCTAATGGCATTTTGGGCTGTATAAGTAGGGGCATTGCCAGCAGATCGAGGGACGTGATCATTCCCCTCTATTCGACATTGGTGAGGCCTCATCTGGAGTACTGTGTCCAGTTTTGGGCCCCACACTACAAGAAGGATGTGGAAAAATTGGAAAGAGTCCAGCGGAGGGCAACAAAAATGATTAGGGGGCTGGAGCACATGACTTATGAGGAGAGGCTGAGGGAACTGGGATTGTTTAGTCTGCAGAAGAGAAGAATGAGGGGACATTTGATAGCTGTTTTAAACTACCTGAAAGGGGGTTCCAAAGAGGATGGATCTAGACTGTTCTCAGTGGTAGCAGATGACAGAACAAGGAGTAATAGTCTCAAATTGCAGTGGGGGAGGTTTAGGTTGGATATTAGGAAAAACTTTTTCACTAGGAGGGTGGTGAAGCACTGGAATGGGTTCCCTAGGGAGGTGGTGGAATCTCCTTCCTTAGAGGTCTTTAAGGTCAGGCTTGACAAAGCCCTGGCTGGGATGATTTAGTTGGGGATTGGTCCTGCTTTGAGCAGGGGGTTGGACTAGATGACCTCCTGAGGTCCCTTCCAACCCTGATATTCTATGATTCTATGATTCTATGACTACAGGTTTGAGCTCCTGTGTCTGATTTTATGTGATCTAATCTATCTGGCTATATAAAGGCAGAAGCTGCGTCACTCTGGGCTGTGATCCTGTGCTACCTCATAAGGTGAGCAGGGCAGATGGGTAGAAGAGCAGATGAGACTGCTAAACAACATGCAAGTGCTGGTTAGTAACATGTGGTGATTCAAGTAGGTGTCACGCTCCCTTTTAACGCAATGCCGAACCAATACCTCAAGGCTGAGCTAAGGATGGTCTCATAGATGCCGACTCCGAGGGTGCTCCAGGGCTGGAGCACCCATGGGGAAAAAATAGTGGGTTCTCAGCACCCACTAGCCACAGCTGTTGGGTGCTGCTGCTGATCAGCTGTTTGGGGACTCGGGCGGGGCTTGGGGGAGGGCGGAGAGCAGCGAGTGGCGGGTGGGCGGGGGCCTCAGGAAGGGGGCAGAGCATGGGCAGGAAGAGACGGGGTGAGGGTGTGGCCTCATGGGAGAGAGCGGAGTGGAGTTGAGGCCTCAGGGGCGGAGCTGGGATGGAGCATCCCCAGGGAAAAGTAAAACTCAGCACCTATGGTCTATTGAGCATGATTTCTGCTCATTATAAATTTTGTGGCACTCTTCTTTACTGTGTTAATTCCACTGTCCTGGACAAACTTCATCTTGAGTTCTGCTTTCTCGATTTCCCCTGTAGTTTTATTTGGCTGTTCTTCACATCCTCCTTCGACGGCTGCATACAGCACTATGGAATCCCTTGGCAGGACAGATGGTATTTAAATATAGTATAAGTAACCTACAACCTTGGCTCTGGTATTCTGCTATCCTGACTCTTGCAGAGTTCTCATTGACATAATGGAGTGCCTGATATGGGACTTAAGTAAAAACATGAAGTATTAATGCCAATCAACATGGTTTTATGGAAAATAAATCCTCTCAAACAAACTTGATATCTTTTTTGATGAGATTACAGCTTTGGTTGATAATGGTAATAGTGTTGACATCATATACCTAGACTTCTGTAAAGCATTTGACTTGGTACCACATGACATTTTGATTAAAAAAACTAGAATGATATAACCTGAACATGGCACACCTTAAATCAGGGGTAGGCAAACTACGGCCCGCAGCCCACATCCGGCCCTCAAGCTCCTGCTGGGGAGTGGGGTCGGCGGCTGCTCCGCACGCATGTGTCGCAGCTCTGTGCGGCTCCTGGAAGCAGCGGCATGTCCCCCCTCCGGCTCCTACTTTTAGGGGCAGCCAGGGGGCTCCGCGCGCTGCCCCAGCCCCAAGCGCTGTCCCCGCAGTTCCCATTGGCTGGGAACTGTGGCCAATGGGAGCTGCAGGGGAAGCGCCTGCAGATAGAGTAGCATGGAGAGCTGCCTGGCCGTGGCTCTGTGTAGGACCCGGAGGGGGGACATGCCACAGTTTCCGGGAGCTCCTTCAGGTAAGCGCCACCCAGAGCCTGCACCCCGAGCCCCTCCCATGCCCCAACCACCTGCCCCAGCCCTGATCCCCCTCCCACGCTCTGAACCCCTCGATACCAGCCCAGAGCACCCTCCTGCACCCCAAATCCCTCAACCCCAGAGCCCACACCCCAGAGCCCGCACCTCCAGCTGGAGCCCTCACCCCACTCCCCGTGCCCCAACCCTCCTGCCCCAGCCGTGATCCCCCTCCCGCCCTCCGAATCCCTCAATACCATCCCCGAGCACCCTCCTGCACCCCAAATCCCTCAACCCCAGAGCCTACACCCCAGATCCCGGATCTCCAGCCGGAGCCCTCACTCTCCCCTGCACCCCAACCCCCTGCCTCAGCCCGGAGCCCCCTCCTGCACCCTGAACTCCTCATTTCTGGCCCCACCCCAGAGCCTGCACCCCCAGCCAGACCCCTCAACCCCTCCTTCACCCGAACCCCAATTTCGTGAGCATTCATGGACCGCCATGCAATTTCCATACCCAGATGTGGCCCTTGGGTCAAAACGTTTGCCCCACCCCTGCCTTAAATGGATTAAAAGCTGGCTAACTGATAGGTCTCCAAATGTAATTATAAATGGGGAGGCATCACTGAATGGGTGTGTTTCTAGTGGTGTCCTGCAAAGATTGGTTCTTGGACCTACACTATTTATCAGTGCCCTGGAAGAAAACATAAACTCATCACTGGTACAGTTTGCAGATGACACACACATTGGGGATGTGGTAACTAATGAGGACGGGTCACTTGTGCGGAGTGATCTGGATCATTCGGTAAGCTGTGCACAAGGAAACAATATGACTTTTAATATGGCTAAGTGTGAATCTCTACATCGAGTAACAAAGAATGCAGGCCATACATACAGGATGGGGCACTCTATCCTGGAAAGCAGTGATTCTGAAGCAGATTTGGGGATGGTGGATAATCAGCTGAACACGAGCTCTCAGTGTGAAGCTCTGCCTAAAAATGCTAATGCGATCCTGGGATATATAAACGGGGGAATCTCAATGAGGAGCAGAGAGGTTATTCTACCTCTGTATTTGGCACTGGTGTGACCACTGCCGGAATGCTGGGTCCAGTTCTGGTGCCCACAATTCAAGAAGGATGTTGGCAAGTTGGAGAGGGTTCGGAGAAGAGCCACAAGAACGATTAAAGGTTTAGCAAACATGCTTATAGTGATAGACTCAGGGAGCTCAATCTATTCAGTTTAACAAAGAGAAAGTTAAGGTATGACTTGATTATAGTCTGTAAGTACCTACATGTGGAACAAATATTTGATAATGGGCTGTGCTGTCTAGCAGAGAAAGGTATAACCCTATCCAATGGCTAAAAGTTGAAGCTAGACAAATTCAGACTAGAAATAAGAGGTAAACTTTTAGCAATGAGGTTACTTAATCATTGGACCAGTTTGCTAAGGAGGATTCTCTATTACTGACAATTTTAAAATCAAGACTGGATGTTTTTCTAAAAGATCTTCTCCGGGAATTATTTTGGGGGAGTTTAATGGCCTGTGTTATACAGGAGTTCAGACTAGATGATCCCAATGGTCCCTTCTGGCCTTGGAATATATGATACAGTGAGACCAGCAAGTCCTCCTGTGCATGTACGAAAAGTGAAATATAGGATTTGGGATCTGCCATGCAGATCCAAAAGGAGAATGTTGCCTTCTATGAAGGCATCTACTCTGGGCATATAGAAACTATACCATGATCAATCAATTTGACATTCAATGTTGAGTTAATGAGGGGTCATAACTCATCAGACATGTAAACCACAGGTTTACATCATGCTGAGGTATGTAATGAGTGGTGGTCCAAACTTCCGGTCTGAGGGTTGTTTGATGGCCTATGTGCAATTAGAAGTGGGCCTGAGCTGCAGTGTTGTGATCCAGTTCCAAACTTCTGCAACATTTGGGGGGTTTGGCTAAAATGTTTCGGTTCATTTCTGTGTGGAAGGATCTGAGGGGCCTCTGTCCCAGGTGCCTGCTCTATGGAAAGTGCCATCCTGCGGGACATCTTTGCTGCAATCTCGCAGGAGAAGTTTGGAAAATGAATGGTTCACATCAACATTCACTTGCCGTGACAATGTCCAAATGGAATGTTGGCACTTGAGTCAGGTAACTGGGGAAATGGGACAGCCCGGGCATTTTGGAGGCAGAGTTTATAGCAGTAAATGTGAACTTGGAAGTCATCTACTCGCTCTGTGTCTCAGTTCAAGATCTGTAAGACAGAGATAACAGCTGTTTTGAGATATTGTTAGTGAAAAATAGTTGATTTTATTTTGCCCCTGTGTTTTATGGAGCAAACAACTGATTATTCAAAGGGGATCTCAATATAAAAAAAAATTACCTTTCTTTCTGATGAAAAACAAAGGTATTTCAGTTCTCTAAGTGTGAGGTTCGCCCATCCTTACTTAGTTGGGGACCAGTTCAGAAAAGCACTTAAGACCATGCTTGACTTTACATTTTAATGTATCTGACATCGGAGGAGGGGGGAATTAAACATGTACTTAAAGTTAAGCATATTCTCAAGTGCTTTGCTGAATTGGGACTTTGATCTCCAGTCATCTTTCTGTCACCTCCTTCTTTCTCATCGCTACTTCCAAGTCTATAATGAATAAATAAATCATAAACCAAGGTCATTTATCGGTGGAATGGAACATTATTTATGTTGAATCAAGTTTTATGTTTTGTTGGCATTGAAAGCAACCTGATTTTTTCAGGTGCAGAAGCCCAGAGTTTGGCTTCGTGAAAAGAACATGTGGATTGATCAGATCAAATTCTTACATTAATTCACACACTTTTTTTTTTGGTGAACAGAAACATTATCTTGGGTCGTCCAGTATGGCATTTATTTTGGTCTGACACAGACTTGCAATCACTTTATTGGCAAGACAAGGCATCGTAAATGTTGCCCAAATGGTTACATGATCAAACAACTGTGTAGAGGATAAGTAATAGGCTTACGTGGGTTTGTACCATGGGTCAGATCCTCAGCTGCTGTAAATCACTGTAGCTCCATTGAACTAGCTGTATCTAGTTTGTATTACTGACCATTTCTGCAGTGGCAGTTTGCCCTGGGTGGTGATTCAAGTTGTTTTGCTTTGTTCAACTTATACAGAGTGTGTTGCCCTTGCTTTTTAACGGGAAGCCATTTGAAACTGTACTGATGGTTGGAACAGATGTAGTCTTGTTGAAACATGTATTGGTTTAAGTGGCTGCCTCTGCAATACCGCAACAGCGATGAAGGCTGGGCTTGCAGTTAAGGTACTGGATTGGCACTTGGCAGATGTGGGTTCAGTTTCTAGCTCGGCCATAGACTTCTGTGACTTCAGGCAAATCACTTTGCCATGTTTCCCTGCCCGTAGAATGGAAATACCTTTGTCTCTTAAGACTGTAAACTCTTCAGGGCAGTGACTCACTCTGACTATACCGCGCTTAGCAATGTGCTGTAATTCACTCCCCTTTACTTTGTCAGAGTAGTGCAACAGGAACTTAGTGTAAATGAGAATCAAGCCTTTAATCTCTCCGGGCTAGATCCACAAACATACTTAGGTGCCTAGTTGCCTCTTTAGGCATTTAGGTGCCACCGCTCAGCTGCTGCCTAACTAACCGTGCAGAGAGACAATGTGGGTGAGGCAATACCCTTTATCGGACCAGCTGTTGTTGGTGAGAGAGACAAACTCACCCACCTTGTCTCTCTAACATCCAGGAACCGGCATGGCTACAGCTGCTCTGCCTAACCCTGGAGACACCTGTTTCTGTTGGTGGGCATGCACAAAGCTGCCTAAATCCTGATGCTGCCCCACCGCTTCCAAGCTGCTCAGGGCCTTAGCTCATGCCCTAGCCTCAGCATGATTCTCAAGCGAGACATGCCCCTGCCTGTCCCCCAAGTGGGGCCTGAGATAATAGGTATTCTCAGAGCACACCTCAAAGGTTAGGCACTCAAGTAGGACATGGCAGAGCCAGGTTCAAATCCCTACTCTGCCTGCTTCAGAGCGAGGACTTGAACCCACGTCTCCCACCCCTTAGGGGAGTGCCCCAACCACTAATGTATTCAGGGGAGGGGGTCATCTCTCTCAATCACTCCTCTTGAAGCTACTCCACTTTATATAAATAACTACCTATTCATGGGAGCAGGGATTTGAAATCATCTCCCAGGGAAGTGCCTGAACATCACACTGTAGAGTCAATCTTTCCCTCCAACCCATGACTCTCTCTTCTCACCCCTCCGGGCCAGGGAGGCCACTTGTCCAGTATTATACTGAACAGTCCTCTTTTTCAGAGGTTTGTCCCCCGTTCGATACTGGGACAAAGCTGGAAATGGTTTGGTCCGAATGGGAGACACCATTTTTAAGAAGGCGTTGCTCCGCCCCCTCCAGTGTGACCTCATGTGCCAAGCGTGTGTGAGGTCCTGCCAGCAGGGGCGGAGTTATGCTGGCAGGGGCGGGCCCACGCCATTCCCGGAAGTACTGGAATGTCTGGTATTCCAGGAATGTGCAAGTAGCCACTTTACTCCAGGCTCTTTGTCCCAACCTACTCCCCATGCTGGTGTGGGAGCAAGTTTCTGCAGGTCTGGATCTCTTTGTAAGGTAGGAGCTTTAGTGCGGTGTCTCTCTACAACAACCATGTCCTCCTTCCATCTACATGGAGTGTTAAAAAATAATGGCTCGATCCAGCAGGGGGGAGCCAGTTTTGTTTTATTTTCAACACTAGGACAACCCATGATGTCTGGATCTAAACCCTCCCCGAGTTCCGTAAGTCATACTGGTGGTGCGGGGAGGGGTTGGATCTGGGATTTTGGTTTTGCTATCAATCACTGTCTCTATAGCAGACAAGTGTGGCTCTGGATCCAGATCCCTGCTTTCCCAGATCTCAGAGGTCATGGGGTTTTGGTCCAGGTCCATCTGGATTTCATTTCCTAGAGCAGGCTGCATGTCGCCACAGGCAATTTGCACAGAAACTGGGCTGTTGGAAAAGCGGGTCAAACCACGAGAACGGCGTCAGTGCACTGGGACAATTGTCTGACACTTGCACATGTGTGAGGCTGAATCAGTTAAGCAGAGCCCATGTGCTGACAGCTCTGCGAAGCCAACTGGTGGAGCAGCTATGTCATCAGCACTGGGAGGAGGGTATGTTCAGCTACGGCCTTGTCTTGGGAGCTGCTGGGCACACTCAACTTCCATTTAAATCAATGGGAACTGACAATGCTCAGCACCTTGCAGGATTGGGGCTCTCGGCACTAAGGGCTGGTCTCTACACATTTTGGGCCCTAACTCCATTCGTTTAAATTGGTGCAATCCCCCTATGTCTAGACATCTTTAAATCAGTTTAAGAGTGTCTACATTAGGGGATTGCAATCAATTTCCAAACCATTTTCCTTGAATTGGTGCACAAATTGTGTACACCAGTCCTGAGGGTCATATAGCTCTTACTCTGTGTCATAAAAAGGTGCAGGGCCTGTATTTTTGTTCTGTATCTGCACAGCGCCTAACACAGTTGGGTGGGGCCCCTAGAAGCTGCAATACGAATAAAAAGTTGGACCAGGTCTAGGGTTGGTTTGGGGGGAATTTATGAAAAGTTTTGATCAATCTATCTAGCTAACTAGCTCTAGATAGGAGGAGGGAAAGCTCAGTGCTTTGAGCATTAGTCTGCTAAACCCAGAGTTATGAGTTCAATCCTTGAGGAGGCCACTTAGGGATCTAGGGCAAAATCAGTACTTGGTCCTGCTAGTGAAAGCAGGGGGCTGGACTCAATGACCTTTCAGGGTCCCTTCCAATTCTATGAGAGAGGTGTATCTCCATGTATTATTATCTATCTATCCCCGTACACCCCCTCTATCTATCTAATCTTTTCTTGTTGACATTGACAATTTTGATAACTTCTTTTCATTTTGTTTGGTGGAAGTTTCAAACTATGAAAAGTTTTGACCAACTTGAGCAAGAACTTTTGGTAACCAGTCTGGCTAAGAGGTGAAATGATGAGATCCAAACCCTGCCGATACCGTGCTGTCTAAGACGCAAAGCACCACGCTGCTGTATGAATAGCAGCATGTCTGGCAGGATGGAAATGTACACGTTTTCCAAACGCTTAAGAGACTGAGATGATCCCCAAATTGCCCCAATGTGCTTAGACATGCATGGAAACTAATTGGCCACACGCAGGAACAGATTTTTCCAGATAGCAGGTTAGTGACCCAGGGAGCAGTATTGCTTCAGTCCTGGCTTTCTGTAACATCATTACCTTGCTTGTCCTGGTATTACAGTTCTTTTTGGACTCCTCCAACAGTTCCCCTGCCACTGCTTCTCCTGACATTTGTTGCTCTTTTGGGAAGGGTCCAGTAGGACTTTCTTTGTGCTGAAAGCTGATCTAGCAGCCGAGCGGGAGGTTTCAACCTGTGTGAAGAATTCAGAGGCAGGTTTCTCAACTTCTCGATGCATAAGCCAGGCGAGCATATGGCCCTAAATCCTATAAGCCTGAGCACTTAGTGGTGATACAATAGCACTCCACGGGCTCCTTTGCATAAGGCTGCTGTAATGTAAGGTGTGTGCAGCAGGGAGGAATGGGCTTTGCTGTCTTATGAACCTGGCAAATGTCCACCGCACACTCGGTGTACTGATGCGCCTGGGTGACTGTGTGTTCTGCCTCTCTGGGGTGAGCCCCACTGAAGAGATGCCTGCTCAGAGGGTTGCTGGGAGGGGAATCTGGATTGTGCCAGCAGCACAGCTGAGAACTCCCCCCATCTGAACCAGCAAGGTATTGAAAGCATCTGTCTACGCTGCAAGTCTCTGTACCCACATTGTATATTTTTACTCTAAGGCCCTCATCCTCTAGTGGGCGCTGAGCACCTCTGGTGAATGGCCCCCATTAACTCCTACAGATCCAAGTAACAGCCCCTAAGATCCGGTGGGATTTTTTTTTTTTTGACTGCTTGTTGATCACGCAGTTTTCTGCAGGGGTTTATAGACTAGCACCACCCCCTTCTTCCCTGCTCACATGTCCTGGGGCTGGGGGCAGGGGTAGATAATCCTTTACATTTACCAGTCCATTAACCATTGTGCCTGTAAAAACACTGAGTGTGTCACAGTTACTCCTGGCTCTGTTCCCTCCTGCCTATCAACTTGATGGAAGATAATGTGTAAGGGGATATCCTGGCAGCAGTGTGCTGTTGACACTGCAGAGAAAGAATCCAGGGCTGAAGTGCCACTCAGGTTACTGATGAGTTGGAAAATCTACCCACTCACGAGGGTGGTGACAGCTTTGTATACAAACTCTTGCTGCCCGTGATATTGAGATAGCAGGGGATGAGGGTCTATAAGTGGTTGATAGGCAGGGGCTTGGGGCTGGATGGGGTGGCTGGAGGTCAGGGGGGTCATGTCTTTTTTAAACACTGATGCCGTAGTGTAAATGGAAGAAGTTATCGGCTTAAGATAAATCAAATAAGATATCTGTTTACTGCACAACTCATCCTTTGTCAGTCAGCACGAAGGGCATATACAGAAGCGGCGCATACACATCACATGGTGCATACTAGTTCCTTTAGCATGGTACATCAGAAATTAGACTCATGCACTCCCGCAAGGTGAGTATCAGGCAGCATGGTCCAATGGCTAGGACACTGAGTTGGGAGACCTGGGTTCTGTTCCTGGATCTGACCTTGAGCTGCTGTGTGACCTTAGATATATCTCTTCACCTCTCTTTGTACTTGTCCGTTCAGTTTATAAATGTTTCAGGGCAGGGACAGTCTCATTATGTGTTTGTTAGAGCTGGTTGGGAATTTTCTGTCGGAATGATTTGGCAATGGAAAATACAGTCTCCACACCACTGAAATTTCTGGTTTGGCAATTTTGATTTTTGCCCCCAAAATTCAGTTTTCCACTGGGAAAATTGAAATGACATATTTCATTTCCAGTCAGCTCAACCTAAACGGGAATATTTTGTTTTGTAATGACTTGACACGTTTTGTTTCAAATAAGTTCAACAGAACATTAAACTGCATTTTTCTATCAGCACGTTGCCTTATGGGAGTTGAAGTTGTGGCCCCCATTCTCTGCTGTAGGACAGGCTCCCAAGAGGACTACATTTCCCATAAGGCAATACACTGACTTCCCTCTGATGCATCTGCATGATGCATCATAGGAGTCTAATGGCTCTGGGTGCTTTATGGGAGATGTAGTCCAGCCAAGGTGCCTGACCCATAGGGGAAAATGGGGACATCAGGTTCCCAAACAACAACTCCTATGAGGCAATGTGCTATTATGGAAAAAATAAAGTTTAAAATTGAGCTGACTTGAAATGAAGCATTTCGGATCAGTTCAACAAACAGAAATATAACATTTTGATTTTGGGAATGTTGAAATATGTTTTTCGATTGCAAATTTTGAAACAAAACACTTTGAAATTTCCTAGTTTAAATTTTTTTGAATTTCTGTTCCACGAAAAATTTCAACTTTTTCCTCCCAATTTGAGATTAAAACAAATGTTGAAATGTCGGAATTTCTCACAGGATGGAAATTCACCCAAATTTCACCCAACTCTATTGTTTGTACAGAGCACTTGGGACCACCGCATGCTACCATAGCAGTAATAGGAACTTACCTTTGAAAGGGTTATGGCTGATCCCAAACTGCTGGGAAAGGGGTGGCAGTGCCAGGGTTACAAGGATCTTGTAGAATGTAAACTGTCTGAGGCAGGAGCGGGGTCTCATGTTGATTCATACGCAGTGCAGAGCACATTACTGATGCGTAATAATAATTGGATTCATACGAAGCAGGGCTAAAAGTTGGTCTCGTCAATGCAGATGCTGTGATGCCAGCATGCTACTTGACCTCAGTTAAGCTATTAAGCCAAGGTCTCTTCTCCCCATCTCTGGTGTCTCTCCAGGAGGAAGTTAAAGATTGCAGAGCACATTTCCAAAAGAGCAGATCATCACTCACATGTCCCAGCCAATGTATCCTCACTCAACAAAAGCAGGTTCAAATGTCCAAGGCTGCATCTGAACCAAATTCCTTTCTGCTCCATTCCATGTCTAAACAAGGTGAATGTCCAACACTCTTAGATTTCAAATGATATGCTTTCTTCACAGCTGTCTCTGTCTGTAGCAGCAGGCATGTTCCAGATGAAAATCCTCAAGTATATTCTGCAAACAAAGTAACAATAACAACCACCAAAAATCCACAACGACAACAACAACCCCATTGACACAGGCTACCTTGTGGATAACAGTTATACATGACTAAAAATTAAATTCTCTGGCACTTAGCAACCGTAATGTGATGGGACCTGGAGGTGACTAAAGACTGATGCTGTGCTCCCACCCTTAAATTTAATATTAGATTTAGGCCTGAGCTACAGAGATTTGTGGTTTGGTTTGGCCCATTCGAGGTGTAGGGGACAGTCTTAAAGTTTAGATCCAGATTTCCACAAAATTCAGAAATGGTTTGCTCCAGGGTCTTAGTTCAGACCTACGGTACCGGAGCGCGCTTGCCCCGCACTAGTACTGCAAGGATTAACCCCACCCTTTGGGCCGAGGAGGCCACCCCCCCACCTTGGCCCTGCTGGGCATGCTCCAGCTGGAGACCATGTATAAAAGGGAGCAGCTCAATGTCAATGGTATACGGTAGTCTTCACTTGCTGTGCAAACTTGCAATAGCACGGTGCAAGTTAAACAGCCGCTGCCTATGTACCGCAGAGGTGGCTGTATTTCAGTGGTGGGTAACTGATTGCTGGGCAGTATGTGACGTTATCTGATTAGAGTATGACCATGCAAATCATTGTTGCTACCACTGTTATATAATTGCAACGAATCTTATACAAAGTGTGACTCGTGGCCAGAAAGGGTTAAGCAGCTTGCAGGCTAATTGACCCAGATTCAATCTTTAGGGACATATGGGTAGATGATGTTTGTGTTTTTGTATGTTTACATATCTATTGTTAGAGATTAACAATGTAATCAAGCAGTCTGGGTCTATGCTGTATTCTGTTTATTCAGAGATTAAAAGGACATCTTAACATTGAAATGAACTGTAAACATAGTGATATCAATGTATTCATCCCTCTTTGAAATGAATAGCAAATCACCTGCAAATGGTGGAAAAACAGGCAATTGCCTTATGTTAATCTGTGTAGCTAATTACCAGGGATGCTTAGGAAATAGGTCTACTTCAACGTCTTCATGATTGCCTATTGGTCACCTAAGAACTCCGACCTGTAAAGAGAAGGCCTGGAAGTGTATAAAAACTCTTGGGTCCTGATCCTTTTTATCTCAGATCTGCTTGATGCTTCATGCAGGGGAAGCTTAAGTCAAAAGGCGGAGACCTCCAGTCTTAACTGGATCACCCTGAATATGGACATTGGACTATAACCTATGGACTAATTCTGAAAGAACTCTTTGCAACTACAAAGCTCACCATCTCTACTATGAATCTGAATCCCAGAACTGTACTCATATCTGTACTGTGACAGGGTCAGGCCAGGTGGCTACAAGAGAGTGGTTGAAGGCAGATACATTAGTTCCAGGTTAAGCCGGTCCCTTTTCCCGGGTAAAATAACAGGGACTATTCTAGAACTAATTAAGGCAGGCAGGCTAATTAGGACACCTGTAGCCAATTGGGAAGCTGCTAGAATTAATTAAGGCTAATCAGGACACCTGATTTAAAAAGGCTCTCACTCCAGTTAGTGAGGTGTGCGTAAGGAGCTGGGAGTGAGAGGACGTGCTGCTGGAGGACTGAGGAGTACAAGCTTTAACACACATCAGGAGGAAGGTCCTGTGGTGAGGACAAAGAAGGTGTTGGGAGGAGACCATGGGGAAGTAGCCCAGGGAATTGTAGCTGTCGCGCAGCTGTTCCAGAAGTCACTCTAGACAGCTGCAGTCCACAGGGCCCTGGGCTGGAACCCGGGGTAGAGGGCAGGCCTGGGTTCCCCACAAGCCTCCCAACTCGTGATCCAACACAGGAGGTTCAGCCCAGAGACTTTCCCCTCTGGTGGTTCCCCGACCCACGTGGTGGATCAGCAGAAACTGCAGGGATGGTTCTTACTCTTTTTCCCCATACTGGCCAGTGATGAGGTTATCTGAGTGAACAGCAGATTTGAGCCACGAAAGTGGCCAAACTGCGGGCTACTGTGAATCTCTGAGGCGAGCAAAATCCGCCAATAAGCACGGGACCCACCAAGGTAGAGGAGGAACTTTATCACAGTACGTATATTGATCTTTTAACCAATCCTCTCTTTTCTTTTTTAATAAATTTTAGTTTAGTTAATAAGGACTGTAAGCATATATTTTGGTAAGATCTGGAATATTCATTAACCTTGGAGGTAATGTGTCTGATCCTTTGGGATTGATGGAACTTTTTTTATATGAGGAATAAGATTTTCAGTAATCCTCATCATATCTGACTTGGGTGTCTGGGGGGAGGCCTAAGGCCGGGTTACTTTAAGGGAACTGTGTTGTTGGCTTCTGGGTGACCAGTGTGGTGTTACAGAAGCTGTTTTGTGTTGGTTTGGTAAATCTAAGTATTGGAATATCCACCAGCTTTGGGGATTGCCTGCCCCAATCTTTGCAGTTCACCCTGATTGAGTGACCTCAGTGAGGCTCCCGGGAACTCAGTCACACAGTAGAGTGCACATTAGTCCATTAATGTTTGCCATTATTATTTGCTGTTATTATCTAATAGTGCGGCACCTAGGAACCCCAGTCAGGGCGTAGGGCCTCGTTGGGCTAGCCACTGTACAGACAAATAGCCAGGAAGACACTGTCTGCCTCAGAGAGCTCAACATTCCCCATGTCACCTAGGATACGGCAGGTGGATGAAATAGAGTGAGGGTGAGTTGGGAAGACGAGGTAACAATAACCCAGAGTTTAGCATAAAAGCTGACATCCCAGCTCCGCCATTTGCCTAAACTCCTTTGTGACCCTCTGATTAAACACAGAGTCTCCTGCTTCTTAGCTGGTTGTATTTTATTTAGTAGTATTGTTATTTATTTATATTACTTTAAGAGAAACGCCTGGGGTGGGCTGTTTGCCTGCTCGCCTGTAGCGTTCACGCTGACTTTGGCTGGCTTACTCTATATTCCACTTACTCAGACTTTCTAATGCAAACTCTGTAGTGAACTATTTCACCCGCTGGACTGGAGTTAGATAAACTCTGGAGTGGCTCGATCATTCACTGGAGTGGATCTGCTGTTGCATTATAGCGGTTGGGCAATCCTTGGCTAGTTGATTCAGTAAACTATTAATTTCATCGTCTGGTTCCAGCTGTGTGCTCCTTGTATTCTTTTGGTCACGGGGCAACTTAAATAATCTAACCACTCAACTGATTTAAAGAAATGGCCTGGCAAGGCCAACCGTGACTTTGCCATTAAACTTCAAGGCTCAGCCCCCAACCCTCCCTTTCCTGCTTTGAATCTCCACTTGTAAACCGGGAGTGAATCTGACACAAAGACCATTATCCTGGCTTGTTTGTGTGTGCATGCTACTGAAACTAGCTCTCACAAACAGCACTTTGCATGTGGTTGCTAGCCCGGGCTTGTCCTTCCAAGGGGTGGGATGGGGCGGGGGCAGGACCAAGAAAGGACTTGGCCCGCCAAGAAAGGGAATTTTGCGGTTTCAGTAACCACTGGCTCCAAAGGAGCAAAGAACGGGATGGGGAAAGGAATTTCCACCACTGGATGATGTTGGTTTTGAGATTTGATACAATGAACATTTTAAAAGAATGGAAGCGATTACCCTACAATGGAGAGAAAGGAACAGTCCGCAGAGCAGGGGGTGGGCAATGTTTAGGAGAGCTGTAGCCAATCCCAGGTATGTGGGAGAAAATATAGAGGCTCAGCAAAATATTTAGCACTATGCTGAAAGTAGCAGTTGCTGGGAATTGGTCAGAAATGCAACCAGTTGGGATCCACTAATACAGGAACACTTATTAAACCCACAGAAGCCTAACAGACAAATAGGATTTTGTCTCTAAAGGCGGGAATAAGCTTTGGAAGAGTACAGAAAAGATTTGGTTCCCCCGCACCCACTGACTTAACCCACAGCAGCCCCAGTTTCTCGGGTTGTTTGCAGTCATCCATAATATTAACAGAGGGCAGGGCCGGCGCAACCCATTAGGCGACCTAGGCGGTCGCCTAGAGCACTAACATTTGGGGGGCGGTGACTGCGGCAGCCGGATCTTCGGCCGCCCCGGTCGTCGTCGGTATTTCTGGGGCGGGACCTTCCGCCGCCTCTGTCGGGGGCGGCATTTCGGGGGCGGGACCTTCCGCCACCTAGGGTGGCAAAAAAGCTGGTGGCGCTCCTGACAGAGCGGGAGTCTTGAGCAGCGCTTAATTTGTAATGAAAGAGGTGCCGGGGCACAAGCATTTTTGTTATATTCAGAGCTGATGCAGCAAGCCCAGAGATCTAGGGGCTTGCCAAACCTAGAGATGCCGGATCTCAGGCCCAGCAAGCCCTGGTACAAATTAAGGACTCGTCTTGAGGTGAAGCGGCTTCATCGAGAAATCATAGAATATCAGGGTTGAAAATCAGCTTTCTTCTATCGTATTAGAATGTGTAGGGCTGCTTGAAAAGGTTTCAATGACACGTTTTTCATTTGGAAAATGCTGTTTAGTTGAAACTGAACCTTGCCACGGGAATGAGTTGATTTAGGCAACATTTTGTTTTTGAAAAAAAATTTCAAAATGAGGCATTTGAATAGCGTTAAACCTTATCGGGCCGGAACATTTGGATTTTGTACTTGTAATGATTTTTCATTTTGAAATGTATTTTATATCCTAGTATAAATTATAACCTACTATAAAAAAAAGGTCAACATGAGGACAAAGTTTCAATTGATCTGAAATCAAAAATATTTCAAAAATGTTGTTTTGCTGGACATTTCAAACTGCTTTGTTTTTGTTCTGGGACAAGCACAAATTTTGAAAGCACAGAATTTCCCTCAAAGGGGACACTTGCCTATTCTGAGCAACGATGGGGATCGAACTTGCATCCTTCTGGTCCAAAAGCAGAGGCACCTGTTACTCAAGCTAAAGAACAATCTCAGATAGGTATTAGCAGCATGAAACCTATGATGCAATGTTGGGCCATTCTGACTCACGCCAGCATAGGACAGTGGAACATATATGCCCCAACCAGATCATTCCTCAGATAAAATATACTATTTTGAAATGGAACGATATCAACATGAACTAAGTACCTTTTAGTTCATACCAACAGGGTCTACGTGGGTCAGTTAGAGCACGCTACAATTCACCCCCTGTAGTTCACACTGTCGTGCCATGTATACAAGCCCCAAGAAAGACAAGGGAAAATACAAGTTGGATGAGAGAATACAAGGGGCAACAGTGAAAAGAAAACGTGATGCAGAGGAGTGCTGATTGAAGACTGGCCTGAGTTTCCTGGCTCCAGTCACACGCCATGGATTCACATGGCATATCACAGAGTAGGGGGGTCAGTATCTGGTGACTCCAGTGGTTGCTGTTACAAATAGTTCATAGGAAGGAAGTTATTGGGGGAGAGGATTGGTTTGGAAACAAGACTAGGAAGGGTTCATGGAAGTGATGAATTATAAAAAGGGGAGAGAGTGTGCGGTGGACAGGAAGTGGGATTCGTTTCAGGGTAGGGGGATGCGTGCTGGGAGTTGAAGGGTGCAGTGAAAAGAGGACTGGGAGGAGTGGAAGGAGTAGAAGGAAACTAGGTGGGGACCACATTAATTAGGGCCTTGCAGGTGAGCACAAAGAGTAAGGGTATGTCTACAGTGGAGCTGGAGGTGTAATTTCCAGCTCAGTTAGATTCATACCCAGGGTTACATAAGAACATAAGAACGGCCATACTGGGTCAGACCAAAGGTCCATCTAGCCCAGTATCCTGTCTTCCAACAGTGGCCAATGCCAGATGCTTCAGAGGGAATGAACAGAACAGGTAACCATCAAGTGATCCATCCCCTGTCGCCCATTCCCAGCTTCTGACAAACAGAGGCTACAGACACTCAGAGCATGGGGTTGCATCCCTCCCCATCCTGGCTAATAGCCATTGATGGGCCTATCCTCCATGAACTTATCTAGTTCTTTTTTGAACTCTGTTATAGTTTTGGCCTTCACAACATCCTCTGGCAAGGAGTTCCACAGGTTGGCTATGCGTTGTGTGAAGAAGTGCTGCCTTTTGTTCATTTCAGATGGGATCGTACTTGAGGCAGCTAGCCCCTCCCGTGCCTCATGGCAGACTGGCTATACTTCTATTTTTAGCATGCTAGCTCAATGAGAGGTTGCGTGGCTGTGTCTACCCAAGCTGGAAATTCCACCTTCCAGCTGCAGAGTAGATATAACCTAAAAGATAGGAAGCCAAGTAAGAGGTGATGTGGTTAGAGCAGCAGCAGAGGAGGGCAGAAATAGTGGAGGCTTTTTGGATATGCTGGGAGGTGAGGAATGGGGAGACCATAGCAAGAAACAGCCAATGTGTGGGCAAGGGTCCCAGCAGTGGGGAGCGAGTTGCACTGAAAATATACAAAACTTAGGGAGACAGTCCCAATTTTGGGGTCTTTTTCTTATATAGGCTCCTATTACCCCCCACCCCCGTCCTGATTTTTCACATTTACTATCTGGTCACCCTAACAAAACTCCCTGTGGCAGCCAATAAAGGTGGCAGAAGGTTATGGGCTCATGTCCCAGACTGGTGTCTGGGCAGATACCTAATGCATGTCACTAGGTGACCACTGCACCAGTAAACCTCACCTTTCTGCTGAGATGCTAAACCCAGCTCCCTTGAAGTTCCCCAGGTGAAAGTTAAAATGTGGAACTTCTTGAAAGAGTGGCACATATAACCCCTATACCCTGACTAGGGATATAAAAGGTTAACCGGTTATCCAGTAAGCATTAGGCTTATCGTTAACCAACCTTAACCATTAACCCTGGTGGCCCTGTGCTGGAGGGAGGGACCGCAGCTCGGGCCATGCCACACCGGCTGGCGGGACCCCAGGCCAGGCCAGGCCAGGCCAGGCCAGAGCAGCACCATTCCCGGCCACCCTGCGCTGGCTGGAGCAGTCCCATCCCCAGCCGTGTTGGCAGGACCACAGCCTTAGCCGCCTCAGTGGGACCCCAGTCCCGGCCGCGCCTACTGGAGTGGCCCCTGCCTCGGCTGCACAGGCGGGACCCCAACCCTTGCCGGGCCGGGCTGCACCAGCCAGCTGGAGCGACCCCAGTCCCTGCCATGCCAGGCCAGCTGGAGTTACATCGGTTAATCAGTTAAAAGATATAATTGTAATCGTTTAACCAGTTAACTTTTTTAACCAATATTTAAAACCCTAACCCTGACCAGCACTCATGGTAAAACGGAGCTTAATAATGTGTCTTCTGAAAGAATGATGGCATCTCCCGTTGCTTGCAGTGTTTCTGCCCTATGGCCAAATTCAGACCCGGTGCAAACCGATGAAACATCACTGATTGTGCAGCGTACCACAGTGCCGAACACATCGAGAGACTGAGTATGAAAGGGTCTGGTATAAACGCCATCCTATTGGCCAGATCCTTGCCTGATGTAAATCAGAATGGCTCTCTTGAAGTCAATAGGCCAAAGCTGATTTACCCCAGATGAGAATCCAGGCCTTCTGTTTTTTGTTTGGACAATTATGCCCACGGTGGCCGAGATTAAGGCCCATGTTGTTTGGGAATGTCATAGGTATAAAGGGCAAAATTTCAACTGGAAATAATGTCTCTGTCGCAGGCAGACAAGAGTAACGCATGAGAAGAAGTTGGTATTCCTTTGGCAGGCTCTTGTGATGGGACTGAAATTGTCACATTCCCCTCTGCATGTCCCAAGTGGGGTGTTAGATCCTTTTAAAGGAAATAAGAATCTCACGATACGTTTACACTTATACAGGGTCTTTCACCTGTCTGCATCTCTAAGCAATGTATATGCCCTGTATATGAAGGGCCTCCCTGATTTCTCTAGCAGACTATTAAAGAAGCATCTGCTGGGGCCCTGATCCTGAATCACCCCCATATTGTCCTCAACACAGGATCGCAATACAGCTACCTTCCTGTGCCTTTCAGCATCTGACGTGTGTGACCCCTCACGAGTTGCTGCTTATGGAACGTTCCCCAGGGCTGCGGATCTGAGCTGACAGAGGCAATTGGGCTTTCACTGACAGCAGGCGACACGGTTCTCCCTGTGTCCCCTTCCCTGTCCCAGGCGTCGCAGTGGGATTTGCCTCTTTCTGCTGCCAGCGATGTACAGCCATGTACATCGGTCCTTCAGCGCGTTGTCTTGCAAACAGCAGCAAAACGAGCTTAGGACTTTAAGCCTCAAGATGAAATAAGAAGCTAATTTGCCCCACCGCGGTGCTTGCCATCTGTAAGAATTAGTCCCAAGGGGAAATGAATAGAGCCATTATTCCTGCTGTGCTCTTGACTGTGCAGTTCCTACGATGGTGAAACAGTAGACAGCAAGAGGAAAAACATAATACTTGTGTGACCGGCCTGCCATTGGCTAACTGGGGTTGTGTGTATCTTATTCATGAAATGAAGAGTTGGACAGACAGCTTAAGGGGTGACAGACTTCAATGTCCAAAATGTTTCTTAGGCACCAAGTAATTAAAGTGCTGTGTGGGATGGATACCAGAGCTAGGAGGCAAGTTAAAAGTTGCTTTATTGATGTCTGAGGCTTGTGAATGACCATGCTACAATCCATGAAAAATATTGGCCTGTGCCTGCAATGCGATTTATGCCCCCTCAGAAAATCTTTCACCCTCTTCTGCGACTCTTGTATTTTTCTTTTGTTGAAAGTAATGTCAAAAGGGAAACATGATGGCCAATTAACTCTCCCTTGTCTATATAAGAAGCACCGTTCTTGCCCGGGAGAGGTGGCTGGGTCTAGTTTTTAGTCCAGATCCTCACCAGGTAGAAATAAGCCTAGCTCCCAGTTTACACCAAATGAGGATCTGGCCCCTGGTTTTTATCGGAGATGGGCCACGCCATGAAGTCAGGTCTGTAAAGTAAGAATTTCAGTCTTAAGTAACTTACTTTATAGTAAAAGAATCAACAAGAAAGAAGAAAAGCAGAGAGAGAGAGCACGGTGTGCAGGACTCCTTTGTAATGTTTCATAGTTTTATACAGTTTAAGGCCAGAAGAAACCATTAGATCAGGGTTTCTCAAACTTTTTCATACTGTGGACTACATCTTCATAGAGATCGTCTATTGGAGCCCCTTCTTTTCCCATTAAAGATGGATTAACATCCCTGTGGTAATTACAGCAATTGCTTACATGGAAAAGTGATATTAGGAAATTATTTAATGTATGGTTAGCTTCTTTTAATTTACCACCACCACAGGTAGAAACAAAGAGGAGAGGCAGCATCTTATGACCAACCAGACTCATAGTCCATAGACCACAGTTTGGGAACCACTGCATTAGATCATTTAGTCTGACATCCTGTATCACACAGGCCATTAACTTTTACCCAGCAACCCCTATATGGAGCCCAATAACTTGGGTGAGACTATAACATTTCAGTCCCCGGGAGAGCAAACTATTTGTGCACCACGGGCAGGGAACAGGAGAGGCCTAGGTGCCACCAATGGCAGGGAGTTGATTAGGTGAGAGATGCTCAGATGTGCTGCAGTAACTCTGAGAACAAAATGGCTGCCAGCTTGGCACACAGACAGAGTTCTTAGACATGCAAAGAGGCTGAAAACAGAACACAAAGGCAAAGCAGGTTTGAGCTACGTGCGGCCCAGTACTGATGCCCCCTGTTGTTGCTTATTGTGTTACAACAGTGACTCTGAGGCCCCCACTGAGATCAGAGCCTCTTTGTGCTAGGTGCTGTAGAAACACATAGGAAGAGACAGTGCCTGCCCCAAAGCACTTACAGTCTACATAGACAAGTTAGAGAAAGGAAGTATTATTTTCCAGGGGGAGGCAGAGGGTAAATGACTAACTCAAGGTCACACGGCCCATCTGTGGCAGAACCAATGACTGAACACTGATCTGCTGAATCCAACTCCTGTGCTTTAGCCACAGTCTCCATGGTCCATTTGCACCTTGGTATCTCCTTGGGACTACCAATGATGGCAGTCGCAGTAGCTTTATAATGTGGGCATTTAACTGGATTGAGGGCACCACTCTTTTCAAATATGCCCACTAGACAGCCATCAGATGGTAACGATTAAACCCAGGCTGGATTTCAACAGGGGGTGGTTAATCGCCACCAGCCCAATGAGCCATCTGGTGTCCTACGACCAGCAATCTTACCTTTGAAATTGAGGCTCATTGGGTCCTGGAAAATGTAAAGTCCATATGAGCATAAAGATATGTAGCATTGGGGTTATACAATATACTAGCAAACAACTGGTGGCTTCGAGGGCTCTGGATGAGTCAGGGGGTTGTTAATGGGATATAGGCCATTTTACCATCTGGGCTGTGAAATGATGATCTTTGAATTTCTGTTGGCACCTTCCCAAAATCACCCACGATGCCCTGGGAGGCCTGGACTGTGAAGCGCAGAACTGAAATACATCCTCCCGGAAACAAGAGAAGGTGTTAGCCAGTTCTCTGCTTCCGGATGGAGGCCTTTCCCCAGAGAAGAGGTGGATTGTGGCTGTTGCCGTCTGTCACATGTTGAGCTGTCCCGTGTCAGGGAGCTCATTCTCATCTTGCCTCACCACCACATCATCATTAAAGTGAGCAACCAGACATCAGATGGACCCTAGCTGAGCACAGGGGCTCTGGAGAGCACTGCACTGGGGTACTCCTGGAGGAGCTGCTAGATTTCTGCACCCTGCTCAGCCATCCGGGCTTTCTGAGTTGTGCTTCCCCTCCTGAGCGTGGTCAGCTGCTACCTGCAGTGTTAGCAATGTGCCTCAGCCCTGAAGTTACCTGTACATCTAAAGCTCAGGGAGGGTTCAGTCCAGGGTTCCATCACGGCCCACCCAATGCTTCATCCTCTCTCCCTTGCTGATACCTTTATGCCTTGCCCGCTTCTCGGTAATTTCTGGCATTGACTACTGCAATCTCTGGCCTCCTCCCCTCTCCGATCTCCAGTTTGTCCAAAATACCCCTGCCATTTCCACCTCCCTTTCCTGCCATTCCTCTCCCTCCTTCAAGCCCTCCAACCACTTTCTGCTTTGTCCCACTCTGAATTCCAATTCCTCCTCATCCTTCACCCACAAGTTATTGGGCCCAACCGTGTTTGCTTACATTTCAGGGCACTCTGATCCCACCCTCTGCAGGCATTGCTGGGTGAGATTCTATGGCTTGCATTATGCTGAAGATCATGCTAGATGGTCTCAGAATCTATGGACCCTCAGCTGTGAGTCCCTGTACAACTGCATCTCCACCAACAGGGCTATCCTTTTCTACTACTGTCTCTCTTGCCTCCTTTTCTCCTTTTGCCTTATTTCAGGCTATTGTGATGGGGCTTAACACCCATCACCTGCAAGGCTGGTGAATGCACCCAATTAGCCAGGCTTTGCACATGGGGAAGTGAGTAGCTAATTGGCTCCTGGCCGAGGGGGCAGAGCTAAGCTATAATAAGTAGACTGAAGGAGCTCAGTGTGGGGAGAGATGGCAGCGGAGATGGGTTTCTCTGGCAGAGAGAAGTGCTGGGTTATGGTAAGAGACAGAGATAACGGGCAGTGCAGGGTCCTGCAAGGGAAGCCCTGAAATAGGGTTGATGTAAGTACAATTAGAGGACTTCTCTAGCCCAAGGGGGCTGAAGAAGTATCCAGATTCATCTGGGCTTGTTTGTGATTCCCCCAGAAGGGGTGTGAATCTGGTGGCTTGGCCAGAGCACTGAGCCCTAGAGGTTCTGGAGTCAGAGGCAGGCAGCCAGAAGGAGGCACTGACGACAAAGATAGCAGCAACATCTTACACTGAGCCAACTGGGTGCTCCAAGGGTGAGTGAGCCCCACCACAGCTACTTCTGGTCTCCCACTTGCCCTTCCTTTCCTCCTTCTAATCATGCTTTAAAGCCTGCTGTTTGTATTAAGCCTGTTAGCACCACACCTCCTTGCTATCCTACACCTGAATTCTGATCATAGCGTGTTCTTTTCTCTGAATTAGACCATACGCTCCTCCGGCTCCTCTGTCTTCCAAGCGCTGTGTACAGCTGCAGTGCTCCATAAATACTAACTCACCTCAGTGGCCTTGATGATGCAGCATAGACCTGGCTTACCTTGTGTTTCATTGCCAGCGCTGCCCGATCTCTCATTGGGACCCAGCTGGGTGGCGTCTGATGCTCTGGGTATAGCCCTGAGACCCACTTCACCAATCCCGGAGAAGACCTATTCTCTCGTCTGCTGTTGCATCCTCCTCTCCCTTTCTGCCAAGGTCAGATTGTGCCATGACCCCCATTCCTGAGGGGTTTGATACTCTACTTTTCAATGACCCAATTGACAGAGATGCCAACACTTTTCTTGGGAAACTCCTCCATATCATAATAGACCCCCCCTCACCGTTAGGGAATTTTCTGTACTATCCAGCCTCAGCTTTCCTGTATTGAATTGCTTCCCATTGCTTCTAGATCTATCCTGTTTTATTCTTGTCTCCATGCCATGCTGACACAGAATGGACAATCCTGGCCTTTCTTTACCTCTGGTATCCTCCCTCCTTCTGAACAGACGTATTCTGCAAGGCTCCAAGATTATGAGACACATTTCTATGCATAGGTCTAGCGGTTCTGGTAATTCTCCAAGGGAGGGAAGGGAGAAAAATATGGTGTTAAGCAGACAGGCAGTGCTGTTGTTAGTGAACTGTTTGGGGGGTGATGTAATGTTCTGTGATATAATATTCCCACAAGGAACGTATGACTTTGGGTCACAGGTTTGAGGGAAGCCATGTTGTTATAAAACGTAAGGGCAGTTCTGAGCTACAATCATGCGGGTCCTGTTTCCCAAGTCGGGTGTGTGCGTGCGTCCATGTGCTTCCAACTGCAAAGATCTAATCAATGTGTCTGGTGTTTCCCATTAAACCGTTGATGCTGTCTTGGGCCCTCCCCAGTAAACTATTGGCTCATCATTAGCAGGTCTGGTAAGTTTCTTACATGCAATTAACAGCTGGAGAAGTGTGCGGGGTGTGGAGAGGAGGGAGCCCAGTGCTTTTTTGCACTTGCGAATCCCACAGCGAGCGTCTCTCTACTCCCACTCCTGCCCGGAGACCATGGTAACAAGCTCAAACTGTGCAAATTGGCTGCAGTGTACTTTTCCTCGCTCAGTAACGCAATCCCCTCTCCAGCCATCCCGTGGACGCTAGCACCCACCCACCCCTGGCTCCCAGTGTGAAGAGGCGCTCGCAGGGCTGGTGCTGCAGTGTTCAGAGGGAGCAGTGTTCGAAGGAGCTGTTTAGCTGTGGGTCCCTCCTGCCCATGCCTGGTGGCTGTTTAGGTGACTGGGTTGCAAAGACTAGGGCCTCTTGCTGAAGCAGATTCTAAGATCCCAGGCCCTGGCCATGTGAGAACTATTTCCCAGCTCACGTCTGTCCCGTTGCCTTCCCGGCACACAGCGCCCCTCTTTCCTGGGCCTGAAGCATTTGCTGTGTCAAGCGTTTGGGGATACCTCGCGTGTGAAAGACGCCAGGTAGGAAACCACACTCCATCCCACTCTCCAACCACCATTCCCAGCATCGAGAAAGCTGCAGATACATTTCCACGGTGACTCAAATCCTCTGGTTAAGTGGGAGGCAGCCAAGACGTGCACTTCAAGCCACTCAAAACATCACAGGGCCGCTGATCCTACCTAGGGTGGCCACCGACGCGTGCTCAGAATACAGGACCTGAGTCTCCCCCGCATGCGCGACCCCGCCCCTGCAACCTCACGCCGCATGAAGGAAGCCATTTCGCAGAGGGTGCTGCTCCACCCCCACTGGTGTGACCTTACATGCCCAGTGTGTGCAAGTGTAACGCCGACAGACCCCAGTTGTCATCAGGCAGGATCGAACCTGGGGCCTCTGGAGCTTAGTGCATGAGCCTCTACCGCATGAGCTAAAAGCCAACTGGCTGTTAGCTAAGGCTGTGGAGCAAACTCATTAATCAATCTCTCGGTGAGAGGACAGAACACCACACCCAGAAGGTGTGTGGGTTACACAAGGTCATGCCGGTGGGGGTGGAGCGACACGCTCTGCAAAATGGCATCCTCCGGGCAGGATACCTGCCAAAACCATGTCCGGTTTTACAGCAGTACTGGACAGGAGGCAAGCCAGACTGGCTTAAAACCAGACAAACAGTTTGTCTAATCCCACTCGGGCCCCCATAGCTTAACTGCCGGGTTCCTCTTTGTCTCTGCAGTCATGACACAATCGCCCACCTGTAGGGTGACCAGATGTCCCGATAAAATCGGGACCGTCCCGATTTTTCGGTGTTTGTCCAGCATCCCGACCGATCTTTGGTTGGGACACAATTTGTCCCAATACTTCGCTCCGCCGGAATTTTTTTTTTGTGTGCTCTGCCTGCAGCACTCAGCTTTTATTTATTTATTCCCCCCCTCCCCCGGTGTCCCGATATTTTCTTCCTCACATCTGGTCACCCTACCCACCTGGGATTCATAGCCCTCCAGAGCCATCTGCCCCCCTTGTTCCTGACCTCATCTGCTTTCTCCATCCTTGCTTTCTGACCCCCTTCCTTTGCGGGGGAGATTCGCTCTTTCTCATGTGCTGCCCCACATGTGAGGAGCTCTCTCCTCCCATTATTATATATATGACTGAATCATCCAGAGGTCGAGTGGGGCTCAGGGTGCCAGACTGAGCACAGACTTACATTGAAAGACCATCCCTGCCCTGGCAAGCTTAGAGTCTAAATAAATCAGCTAGGAAGGTAAAATGAGGCAGAAGGCGGTGAAGTGACTTGTCCAAGGCCACCTAGAAAGTCAGTGATAGAGCTGGGGCTAGAACGCCAGATGCCCAAGTTCCCGTCTAGTGCTGTTTCCCCCCTGCGGGTCACACCACCTAGGAGCCAGCACATTGTATCTTCTGTGAGGGCTCTGATTTAGCAAACCACTTAAGCACATGCTTAAATCCCACAGACTTCAGTGGGATCTGAAATGTGCTTACGTGCTTTGCGGAATCAGAGCCTCAGTCTTCCTTCCAACCACCCTTCCTCTCCGATGCTCACCGAAGAGTCATGTTGTAGCACGGGACACTCAGGATGCTATATAGAAATCTACAGGCCAGATCCTCGGCTCCATTGATACTAATAGCACCACGCCCACTTGCACATGTTGAGGATCTGGCTCTCACAAAATCCAGTGGATTCGCCATATCCATATCAACAGCAAAAGCGACTCTCCGTCAGGATGTGTGGGAATGACCTTCAGGCATCATTGCTGTCATGGATCTTTTAGGGAATGGCTGTGGGTTAACATTAGCCATGGCTTCCCTGCGCTGCCCCACCTTACAAGATCATCCCAGGGGGAAGGAGGGTATATTTCTCTCCCCTTGCCCCTTTCATCCTGGTTTGCTTTGCTCAGACCACGTGAGCACTGATGGCAATAGGGAATGCCTAGCAGCTGGGAACTGCCATCAAGAGGCACTTGTTTTCATAGAATCATAGAATATCAGCGTTGGAAGAGACCTCAGGAGGTCATCTAGTCCAACCCCCTGCTCAAAGCAGGACCAACCCCAACTAAATCATCCCAGCCAGGGCTTTGTCAAGCCAGGTCTTAAAAACCTCTAAGGATGGAGATTCCACCACCTCCCTAGGTAACCCATTCCAGTGCTTCACAACCCTCCTAGTGAAATAGTGTTTCCTAATATCCAACCTAGACCTCCCCCACTGCAACTTGAGACCATTTCTTCTTGTTCTGTCATCTGCCACTGAGAACAGCTGAGCTCCATCCTCTTTGGGAACCCCCCTTCAGGTAGTTGAAGGCTGCTATCAAATCCCCCTTCACTCATCTCTTCTGCAGACTAAATAACCCCAGTTCCCTCAGCCTCTCATCATAATAATTAATGGAGATATCCCATCTCCTAGAACTGGAAGGGACCTTGAAAGGTCATTGAGTCCAGCCCCCCGCCTTCACTAGCAGGACCAAGTACTGATTTTTGCCCCAGATCCCCCTCAAGGATTGAACTCACAACCCTGGGTTTAGCAGGCCAATGCTCAAACCACTGAGCTATCCCTCCCCAGCCCCCTTATCATAAGTCATGTGCCCCAGCCCCCTTATCATTTTTGTTGCCCTCCGCTAGAAACAGGACCTAAAGAATAAAGTTACCATGCCTCCTACCCAAGCTTTCCAACCACCCAAGCCTCTTCCAGCTGGGTGAAATTTTCTGGGCTAAGAGTTTATTCAATTGAAAAATGCAGTTTTGGTCAACCCAAAAGTATTTTCCCATTTGATGTGAATAGTTTTGGTTGGTTGTAAAAAGGACAGAGGATAAAGAGGAGGTGGTCCTGCTGCTGTTACCTCGCTTCCTGCTCCCCTAAAAACCATTGTCCACCTTGTAACGTTTAGCTGGCTAGTTAGGGCTCTCACCTGGGAGCAAGATGACCCACAAACTCTTTTGATTCACCAAAAATCCTGAAAAAATTCAGATTTGGTTCTACCTGAAATGTATACAGTAAACGCTGTGTTATCCAGCCATGTACCAACTGGAAAGCTCTATAAATCAGCATTTCTAATCTTCATAGAAAGTCTGGTTTATCATCCAGATGGTGTGGAGCCGGCAGGCTCCCTCCCTGGCTCTGCATGGCTCCCCGGAAGCAGCAACATCTCCCTGGGTTCAGAGTGCAGGGTTGGGACACAGGGTGTTGGCTCTGGGAGGGAGTTTGGGTGCAGGAGGGGGTTTGGGGAAGGAGGTTGGGGCACAGGAGGGGGTGCAGGGTGCCAGATCTGGGCTGTGCTCACCTCAGGCGGCTCATGGCCAATGGGAGCTGCGGAGCCAGCGGGTGGGGCGGGGGCAGTGCGCAGAGCCTCCTGCAGTACCTCCACCTAGGAGCAGCAGGGACACTTGCTTGCAGGGAACTGCCCAAAGTGAGCACCCCCCAGATCCGGCACCCCAAAACCCCTCCCTCTTAGTTAACTGGAATTTTTCACTTATCGTCACCCATTATTCCCCCACCATGCCGGATTAAAAATATATATATATATTTCAGAACTGCTGCTGGACCAATATAAGCTATTCGGCCCGTTATAATTTTAAAACACCCGTGGGCCCTACCCACAGCTGCTGTTATGCCCTAGAGATGACAATTCTTCCTCCATTGAAGATTTGCAATTCTCAGCCTGCTGACATTTCACCGTCCTCTGGGGACGGAAGCCAGCGGATATGGGGAAGTGTCTGATCCCATCTTCCCATGGAAGTTTCTCCATTTCTGGTGGAACTTCACTGTCCTGTATTTTTCATCGGTGGGTTCTGCTGGCACCTACGTGCTATGGCATTGTTTCCATGCTCTCCTTCCTGTGAGTGAGGACGCCAAAGCTTCTCAGATGGAGAAGATAAAAAATCAGCCATTATACGCTTCACATTTATGGCCTCTCTCTCATTATTTTAATTTTTGTTGAGCAGCTAGACAAGCTGGCAGCCCCGCGCAGTGCTTGGCACTGCACAATGGTTTAATAATCACCTAATAAAACTTTTCATCTGGCTTCCCACCTCTTCCCCCACCCCTGCAGCCCCCCATCAGGATGTTGGCTGTTGCATAACACATGGCATTGCTGTAGCAACCTTTGTTTAACTGGCTGCTGTTGCAAGAATAAGATGCTGGCATGGAGTGTAGTAATTTCCCTGTCTCTGGGCCAAGCTGCAGCTAGATCTGGTGTTTGTAGGATATCACAGTGATGGGTGTCCTAAAGGTTGTATTTTAATAATGTTATAATTTCACATTCTGCCCATGTGAAATTTGGTGTTAGTGGCCATGCATTGGGGTAACTGGAGGGAGAATTTGGCCCATGATATTTAGTTTACCCTGTCTACCACAGATTCAGAATTGGTGCACGCCCTTCTGTGAAGCGAGAGCGCACCAGGGTGCTTGACATTGAAATTGGTACTTTTCAGAGTGCCCTCACAGTTCCCTGCTGATGCTCCAATGTCATTCCTAAAAGCCTTCGTACACCTTCATGCACTCAATGTTTTCCGGGAGTGGCCTGAAAGGAAACATGATGCCCAGTCTCCTAGCATGCAAAGGGCAGCATAATAAAATGCTGACACACAGCATTTAAATCCCAAAGAGCATTGGGCCTTATCTCTATGGGTGTTCAGCTCCCATTGAAGCCAGTAGGTGCTGTGGGTGCTAAGTTGCACTGGCTACAATGCCAACTACAAACTTAAACTAGGCTATAAACTACTGGAGATGCAAGAACCAGTTACTTTACCCACCACTAAAATGCAGTCACCTCTGGGGTGGAAGGTAGCAGCTGTTTAACATGTCCCAAAGTTAGTTTTTTTTGTTTTTTTCCCCCCCCTTGTCAGCTTTTCGGGGCAGGGACCATGTCCACCTCTGTGTTCGTACAGCGCTAATGGGGGTTCTAATCCTAGGTGCTGCTGCAATACAAATATTAAATGCTCCTACTAAAAAATGGATCCCAATGTTTGGAGGGGGGCGTTGTCTGAATGTGAGACTTTAAACCTAAACTCATCTCTCTTTAGCAGTGCATAGTAGCAACATCCCCCTGCAGACTTGGGGCCTGATCCAGAGACTTCCATTCACTTGTATGGGGCCACTCACAAGCTTAAAGTTAAACACATGCTTAAGTGTTTTGCTGAATCAGGGGCTCTGTTGGCATTCCCTCTATTGCTCTGCCTGTTCATGCAGCCCTTTGAGATAACAGGTGTGTGTAAAATATTGTCCAGAAGGAATTTCCAGGGGAGTTTAGGGAGGCGGAATGAAAGTGAGTTTGCGTTTGGCTGGGGCCACTGTGGCGAACATTCCCATGCTTACAAACAGGGCTGTAGCATCTTTAATGACAAAGTCGCCAGGAGAATGTTGCTTGGATCTCTTAGACAGCAGGGGACACCTCCAACACAACTCTGTGCCTATTACTACATTTGGCCGTGGTCTCAGATGGGAGAGTGACACCTGCTGATGCCCCAACATCATTTCTTGAAGCCCCCCGGGGCTTTGCTTAGAGGATTCCCATTCAAGCTCTGTCTTGGCTTGACCCTACTTAGTGAAATCAGATAGGATCCTAGACCAAGGAGGTACAGTGTGTGTTCAGTGTGCTTAGAAGATGCCAGCAGGCAGATGACCTGGTTAAGTATCTTAAATGTCTAACGAGGTGGAGTTTTCTGCTGTGCTTCTAGAGTTTTCTTTAATCCTATAGGTTGGTTTTTTTTAAGGTAATTCTGGTTTGCTTCCCATGTGGTTCTGCAAAGTCGGTGCTTTGCATTTTATACCTTGTACAAAATATAACACCTATGGCACTGGCAGTTTTGGCACATCGGAAAACCCAGATTCTTGGCTCCAAGCGCAGGTCAACTCCAGTTGCAACAGGGGCTGATTTAGTCCATGGCACATCTGCAAAGCACTTGAGCTGCTTAGATCAGCCAAGAAGTCCGTGCTGCTCTGTTTGCAGTGTCTTCATGGCACTAGGATACAGGCCGATGCAATCTGACCTCTACAATGGTGCTCGCTTTATATTTTTAGTAAGAAAATCCCCGCTAAATAAGGCTGCTCGCTGCACGTGGGAGTCGCAAACAAAGAAAGCTTGTGCTTTGAAAGAAAGAAATGATTACTGTGAAGAATAAAATCCGTAGCATTGCCCCCAAAGGGGAAGAGCTAGAATGGCCAAAATAATGATTTATCGAATGCAACCCCCTGACACCTAAAGACATTCTATGCAATGTTTATTTGCAGGTATTAATGCCCAGACAGAGCGACAGGCATACAGGGAGGTGAAGGCCCTGTGGTAAACTGCAGAGCCATAGGGGAAATTGCATTTATCATGCAACCTGGACAACTTCACTTGCATGGCCCCACTAATCCGTCTTCCCCAGAATTGCAGCACCTCTGACATGCCAAGCCTCTGAGAGGTATGTGCACACTGCAGCTGGGAGCATGTCTTGGGCTAGCCACCCAAGTCAGGCCTGCTTAACCCCCTGGGTCTGAGCTCAGCTGGCTAGTCCAATCCACCACTCATGTCACAATGTCCACACTGTGATTTTTAGTTTGTGAGCTCAAGCGGAGCTAGTGCATGTCTGTCTCTCCAGGTTGGAAGGCTTGCTCTCAGCTGCCGTGTAGACATACCTTGAGGGGGGTTCAACCAGCTAGTGTATTATTTAAATAAACCCCTCTTCCCACTCACCCCCTTCACAAATTTGGACTTTCCCCCCACAATTATCCTGGCCTGATGAATGGGATGGGATAGACTCAATCCGGGAGGAGCAGCAAGTTGAAGGACCCATACCTTCTGACTAGAGTAGGGCACAATTTTTCAGACAAATAGTTTATTTGGTGAAAAATAGTTTAGGCCATTCACAAAACTTCCAGAGGAGGAGTACTACTGCTACTGCTCTTCTTAGCCCAGTGGGTTGGGTACTCTGGTGGAGTATTAGAGATCCAGGTTCAAATCTTGGCTCCAGACCCCCAATGGGCTTCTTTGATGCTCTGACAAATTTCAGTTTCAGATCAACCTCAACTGATGTATTTTTTTTTTTTTGTTGGAACTGCCACCGAACTGAAAAATCATTGTGTGCAGTCCTACTTGTGACCCAACAGGGCTAGAAACAGGAGGCTGGATCCCCAGCCAGTGTAAACTGGCAGAACTCCACTGAAATCAATGTCTCTTTGTTGATTTATGTCAGCTGAGGATCTGGCTCCAGAACCTTTCTATGCTTAGAAAAGGGAGATTCCCAGTGCTTCATTCACGCCAGGGCTGAGCCCCGGCACCTCTAGGTTTGGCAGTCCATAGCTCTAGCATCTCCGGGCTTGCTGCATCCGTTATGAAAGTAAAAAAATTGCTTGAGCCCCAGTTCCTCTTTCATTACAAATTAAGCACTGGAGATCCCCCCGTGAGAGACACAGCACTTGCTGCTAGTGCTGGAAAGACACTGGACTTTATAATACTGGCATTTTTATGCTCCGAAGTTATTTTAGTTCATTAAAATTTAGTAGTTGTAATTCCCTCCTAGCCTGTATTGTTAGACTTATGGTACAAAGGTACTTTGTTTTACAGGTGGAAGGATACAAAAATAGTCCCAGTAAAAAAATTTTAATTGCTCATAAACCTTCTTACAGTCATTTCTTTATAACTTACACAGTGTATACAAATTATCCAAGGGTGCAGAGAAGTGTAATAATGTCACCGGCATTCACTGGAAATGCCCTGCCGAAGGATACCACCAAAGGATATCCGAAGAAGTGGTTTTTTTACCAACAAAAGCTTATGCCCAAATAAATCTGTTAATCTTTAAGGTGTCACCGGACTCCTCGTTGTTTTTGTGGATACAGACTAACACAGCTACCCCTCTGATACTTGATACCGCCAGTAATGCACCCGTCTGAAGCTCTTGCTGCGAAAATCTTCATGCCACACCTCCAGGTGTATTGTCAACAGAAGTGGAACTGGGTCATGTGACCCTCCAAAAGGGCAGAGGTTCAACTCAATACATGGCCAATGTCTAAAATTAAGCACACGCTGTAGTTCTTTGCCTGAAGCTGGGAATGGGTGACAGGGGATGGATCACTTGATGATTTTCTGTTCGTTCCCTCTGGGGCACCTGGCATTGGCTACTGTTGGAAGACAGGATACTGGGCTAGATGGACCTTTGCACTGACCCAGACTGGCCTTTCTTATGTTTACTGACTCGAGGTACAAGTTACTTCCATTAACCGCAACAGGGCAGTGAGCTTCCCCTAAGCCTTAAACCTGGGAGAATCTGGAACAGACTTACAATAGAAGTAGGGGGCAAACAACCTAACTAGTTTAAAGATGGAACTTGATAAGTTTATGAATGGAATTATATGATGAGATGGTAATTGGTTGTTCTCCATACCCACTGAGGGTAGGACAAGGAGTAATTGACTTAGTTTGCAGCAAAGGGGATTCAGGTTAGATATTAGGAAGTACTATGTTCCTACCAAAGGGTGGGTAGGCATTGGAATCGGTCACCCGGGGGAGTTTGTGGACTCGCTGTCATTGGAGGTTTTTAAGAATAGGTTGGACAAACACCTGCCAGGCATGGTCTAGACATACTTGGTCCTGCCTCAGCACGGGTGGGAAGGACTAGGTGACCTCTCAAGGTCCCTTCCAGCCTGACATTTCTATGATACTATGATAGCAGGGGACTGGACTTGACCCAGGAGGTCCCTTCCAGTCCTATGGTACTTAGGAAAACAAGGGGTCAGTGGCAAAAGCTACATGTAGACGAGGTGTGGACAAGCATTTCCCAAGCCCTTCCTGGCAGCTCTGCTGCCTCACTTCTGCCCTGCAGATTCTTCTGCCGTTCCAGTCTTGGACTGTCCATATCCAGAGCTCTTCCCAGATGTGATTTGCAATTCCCTACCATATGGGGGTGCTGTGGGAAAGTTAGGGAAGGTCAGATCATAGGTGTACCCCCCAAATCCTCAGCTGGTGCAGGCTCCTTAGTCTGCGTGAGCAGGAGAAGCTTCGTGTCTGCTTTAACTAATGCCAGGGCTGGGGAAAGGAATGGGGCTGGGGCAAATGCTGCCTGAGCATGGTCAGCAATGGTGCCCTGGCCCTCCGGCACTGAACAAGTCTCGACACAGGATTGAATCTGTGTATTGAGTTTTGGCACAGCCTTGGTTCACTTCTTAGTTTATTTGGGCGGGATTTGGTGAAATCAATGAGGTTACTCTAGCTTTCAGAGGTCAGAATCTGGCTTCCACATCCCTGAGCTGATATCTATCTGCTGGACAGAAGCAACTCTGCAGAAGAAAGCAGGGTCCTGGTGGCCCAAAGCGTGACCCTTGTGAGCATGACGCATACTTGTCCTGCGTATTGGCTGCCCTGCACAGATCTCTCCTTAGTCACTCTGCAGGGACATCTGGATGGCGTCTATTACATGCTGTTCTTAAAGGTACGGTAAAACCTTTCTCTGTGGGCTCACATTCGCACTTGCAAAACAGGGCACTTACCGCTGGGTGGTCTTGGACCACAAGTGCATTTTTAATTAAATTTAAACACCAAGGACCATGGGAAAAATCTGTAATGGTGAGCAGGAGACTCACTAAGCAGCCCGTTTTATGGCAGGCCGTATAGAATTAAGACAGGTGGGACTTAGGAGCAAGTGGTGTTTGTGGAGGGCGTGGGAATTATTTTGGCTTCTTCCTAAAGAATAGATGCTCCTTCAAAATGATTGCCCTACCTGAGTTTTTACTAGTTTTTCCCCTCCTCGCCTTGGCTTTAATTTTTCATTTGAAAGCTAAAACGATACAGGACAACTGGAGATGGGTCAGCTAAGTTGAGGACTAGCCAGCACCCTCCGCTCAAACTGATCTGCTGGGTAAAGGTGATTAACTCTAGATCTGATTGGGAATTTTTGGACAAAAGTGGGGTTTTTTGGTCCAAAAATGCCGATTCCTCACAATGGAAGCTTTTCATGGGAAAGGGCTGGTTCTGATGAAGTTTTCCACTTGAAAAAAGTTTTGAAAAGGCAGTTTCAAAATTGGCAAAAAACGTTTCATTTCACCATTTTTCAAAGAAAACAAAATACCTTTTTTTTTTTCTGGTTCAGAATGACTTTTCATTGTGAAATTTAAGCTAATTACAGTAAAAATAAATATATAACTAAATGTTGGAAATAAAACAAAATGTTTCAATTGACCTGCAGCAATTCCCCTCTCCCCTCCCCCCCCCTCCGGACTTTTGGTCCATCACATTTTTTAGGCTTTGACTTTCTGTCCTGATTCAGGATGGGAAACCTTGAAAAAATTCATGAGATGGGAAACCATTTTGCATCCAGCTCATGCTAACTTTGTCTAACCCCTTTGTTCTCCTGCTGATTTGGTGTTTCCTGGGTCTGGAGGCTGCATTGTTGTTCTCCAGGAACTGGGTCATCACAGAATACAAGGGACATTCAACTCCTAGTGGTGGTAGCAGATTTCCTTTCCTACAAGTATAGGTACTTACATTTTTTGAGCCAAGAGACCAGGGTTTGAGCCCCAGATCCTAATCTAAGGGTGTGATTTCTGTACAATTGTAACTGCTGTTGGCAGTATGTGGACTTGTTACAGGTTGATAAGGGAAGTGGGAGCAGCAAAATACATGGAGACAGGCTCTTCTCAAAGAGTTTCCAGCCACCTGGGAATAGGAAATCTATCCAGCTAGCCTCTTGGTGACTATCACCGCTCTGTCAGATTCCCTGGATATCTTTCAGAAGAACCTATTCTCATGAGACTCCTTGTCCAGGTGTGCAAAACCAGGAGGTTTGTTTGAGCATCTGAACTCACAAGTGCTTTACACATGAACTATACCCTCAGGGTCATTTGTTGCTGCATTCACTGGAGGTGCACTGTTGACTAGCTGGATTTGTACTAATTAAAATGTCTAACAACAAGCTCAGGAGATGTTGCTCAAGCATCAGGTTCTAGCTGCAGTTGATAACACTTAGGTCCACTCCAATTTGGAGATACGGGCACGTGAGGTCATGTAATTCTGTGGTGTAATTCAGTGTTCATCGTGGTGACATGCAATCCAAGTGGTGAAGGACCTATGTTGAGGGCATTGGCTCAGAGTGGGGGATACTCCATCTTCTTTACTACCCATACTGTTGCCTGACAAACTTTGGGGAGTTGAATTCAACACTCCTCAAGTTGCTATAATCCAAAGGACATGCTGGCTGCTGTGGCATGAAGGCACTGGGGTTGGATAGCCTGGGCACAGGGAGTCCTTTCCCCCACCCTAACCCTCCTGTGCAGGAGACAGATAGAAGGTGGCTGCCCATGCTCCCAGAGGATGAATGGCTGGAGAGGTCGAGCACTAGCTTTCCAGCCCTGGCCGAGGGGGCATGTCTGGGTGGAGTAGCAGTGGCCATGAGCAACAGAGAGTCCTGTGGCACCTTTAAGACTAACAGATGTATTGGAGCATAAGCTTTCGTAGGTGAATGCCCACTTCGTCGGATGCATGTAATGGAAATTTCCAGGGGCAGGTATAAATATGCTGGCAAGAATCAGTCTGGAGATAATGAGGTTAGTTCAATCAGGGAGGGTGAGGTCCTCTGCTAGCAGTTGAAGTGTGAACACCAAGGGAGGAGAAACTGCTTCTGTAGTTGGCTAGCCATTCACAGTCATTGTTTAATCCTGAGCTGATGGTGTCAAATTTGCAAATGAACTGGAGCTCAGCAGTTTCTCTTTGGAGTCTGGTCCTGAAGTTTTTTTGCTGTAAGATGGCTACCTTTACATCTGCTATTGTGTGGCCAGGGAGGTTGAAGTGTTCTCCTACAGGTTTTTGTATATTGCCATTCCTGATATCTGACTTGTGTCCATTTATCCTTTTACGTAGTGACTGTCCAGTTTGGCCAATGTACATAGCAGAGGGGCATTGCTGGCACATGATGGCATATATAACATTGGTGGACGTGCAGGTGAATAAACCGGTGATGTTGTAGCTGATCTGGTTAGGTCCTGTGATGGTGTTGTTGGTGTAGATATGCGGGCAGAGTTGGCATCGAGGTTTGTTGCATGGATTGGTTCCTGAGCTAGAGTTGTTATGGTGCGGTGTGTGGTTGCTGGTGAGAATATGCTTAAGGTTTGCAGGTTGTCTGTGGGCGAGGACTGGCCTGCCTCCCAAGGTCTGTGAAAGAGAGGGATCATTGTCCAGGATGGGTTGTAGTTCACTGATGATGCGTTGGAGAGGTTTAAGCTGAGGACTGTAGGTGATGGTCAGTGGAGTTCTCTTAGTTTCTTTCTTGGGCTTGTCTTGTAGCAGGAGGCTTCTGGGTACACGTCAGTGGCCATGAGGAGAGCATGCTGCACCCTTTTAATGTGTGAAGGAGGGGCTGACAGTGAGAATACCCCCTCTCACCCATCCTACTGATAGGCATTATGTCTTCTCGGGGCCTCCATAAGCATGGTCTCCCGGGTCATGTAGCAACTCTTCCTACTCCCACTGCAGAAGGCTTAATTCAGACCATAGACTAATCGGTCTGTCTAGATCTGGGCAATACAGAAGGTGCCGGGTAACCCTCACCCACACAGCCCTGGCACCGCCCCTTGATCCTGACCTCCAACAGGATTGTACCCCCAGCTCACCCTACCCTGAGATATGATGCCAGAACCAGTAGTGGTTTCATGAAGGAGGCATAGACGTGCTTTAGCTCAACCCACAAGTCATTGGGCTCAATAGTGGTCACTCATGCAGGAGGTGGGAAAATAATGCCCTCCATTGCAGGAGTCACTGGGTGAATTTCTCTGGATCTGTGTTATGCTGGAGGCCAGACTAGTTAATCATAGTGGGCCCTCCTGGCCTTAACCTATGAACTTCCACAGGGATCCAAAACAAGTCAACCAAACTGCTTTTGACTTGCAACCTATGTTGGGATTCGAACACAGACCTGTTAAAGGAACTATTCCCTTGTACTCTGTTCCCCTTGCATGCCAATACAACAATTTTATCATCCGCATTTTCCCCTCCTTTCTTTCTCTGCTTTCTTTGTCTTTTCTTTTCATCGCCCCCATCCATCCGTCTTACCATTCCATTAAGAGAAACAAACAAACAAACAAAAAACCGGGAGAGGGATAGCTCAGTGGTTTGAGCATTGGTCTGCTAAACCCAGGGTTATGAGTTCAATCCTTGAGGGGGCCATTTAGGGAACTGGGATAAAAATCTGTCTGGGGATTGGTCCTGCTTTGAGCAGGGGGTTAGACTAGATGACCTCCTGAGGTCCCTTCCAACCCTGATATTCTATGAAAACCCAGCCCAAGGGAATGCAGTGGAAAAAGCAGAAGACGAAACATTCCATGTACCTTTCCCTTTATGGAGCCAACGGCACAAAATTACGGGTTTGGAACTCTGCAGCCACCAGCACCTTCCTCCGCATGCTGAGCCGCACAGCAGGTGGGCCTGGCTAGTCTCGAAATCCTGAGCTCCAATCAGAGAGCGGAGTCTAAACCATGGAGAAGCTGTGTGCGTGGGGGAAGTGGAAAAGGGATGGGAGGACAGAAGGGGTTCTGCTTTTTTCTGTGCACCACGAAGCAGCGTTCCTTAGTTGTGCTGGAAGGATTTGGGGAGTACCTGTCTGTCTAGGTGTTTATGCCAGGCCCATCACTCTGGTATCTAGGCTCCCGGAACAATGATAGCAATGATGGGCCAGATTCTCTACTGTTTTAAATTGGGACAGATCCATTGAGTGAAACAGAGCGACACTGATTTAGGCCCACTGAGGATCTGGCCCATTATAGTTAGTCTGTGTTTACTGAAACAGGGCACAATTGTGTAACCTTTGCTCACTTTGACAAGCGCTGACTTGCACAGGGAATCCAGTGGGGCAGCTGATGGGGGTAAGTGTCCCCAGTATGACCAATGTGGCACAATATAGCCATCTAACGAGATGGCTGGCCCCTTTAAGGGCCAGGAGACCTGGGACCAGCCAGCCCTGCTCAGTTATCAGACCCATCTGGGAAAGGGTCAGGAGATCCTTATAAAAGGTGGGGAGAGCTCACTGGAGAGTAACTGCTGGAGGGTCTAGGCCCTGAAGCAGGGGGACTGAAGGAAAAGATGGGTCCTCCTTTCAGCACTGAGAGCGGCTGGGGAAAAGCTGCTGGGAGCTGTTGTTCAGGGTGGGCAGAGGAACTGCTTTTGTTTTGATGTTTTGCCTACGTTTTATGTTTGAAAAATAAAACTGTGACTAGGAGAGACTTGGGCATGGCCATGAGTCCTTCCTAGGAAGGTTGGGAGATCCAACGTGAGTGAGGGGAAAGTGAGGCAGCAGCTAGCCTGAAACCTAGACCAGATAAGCTGGTCCTGCCCTAATAGCACACTGCGTGAAATCCTGACCCAGTCAGTGGGAGTTTCCCCATTGATCTCGGTGGGGATAAGATTATGTCCAGGGCATACTTTGAATTGGTGTAAATTGCTATCATGCAGTGGAAAAAGTCTGTTTGCTTCGATTCCAGTGTCAGAGCCTTGAGCAGCCTGATGAAGACTCGAGGACGAGAAAGAAAGCATTCTTTAAAGAAAAAGTGATCCTGAAATGGAATTGTGGTGCAGCTGATGGGGGGAGAGGGGGAGACGGGCCATAGCCTACCCTGTTCAGTCAAGCATCAGATTCATTTTGTTTGATATATTCGGCAGGTTAACAACACACAGCCACTAAACTGAAGGTTAAGTTTGTCACCTCTTAAACTTTCAACAAAGTTATTACCGTAGCCATTGGAACTATTTCAATTTGTACCAGCTGAGGATTTGGCCCAAAGATATTTAACACTAAGGCGAGTTGAGAATTTTCTGTCAAAATGTTTTTCGACAGCAAATGTGGTTTCCACAAAGATCAAAATTTCCTATGGGAAAACGTCAATTTCACAGACACTTTTTTGATTTTCTGTCGGGAAAAATCTACGGCACCAAGGCAGCCCAGGAGAGCAATGATCAATGTTGAACTAAACCAAAACGAAAGGTTTTGATTCTTTGCACCAGAAATGAAACATCTCCATTCAAAATGTTTTGCCTTGATCACAGGCATTGGAATGAAACACGTCAGTGTTCCCAAACAAAAATTTGTTTGGAACTTTCTGTCCCACAAAAAATTGTCATTATCTGATTGTTTCGTCCTGTTTAAAAACATATTTCTAAATATCAGAATTTACCTGGAGGTGGCAATTCTAACTTTTGACCCGCTCTATTTAACAGCAAAATAGCTCTTTGCATCTTCAAAGGGCTCCACAATCACTCAGCAATTCTCATACTATGCCTGAAGGTATCAGCATCCCCATTTTGCAGATGGGAAAACTGAAGCACAGAGCAATGACAGGACTAATCCAAGCCCACACATAGGCAGGGCCGAGCTTGGACAAAAACCAAGGCGTTCCTGGCTTCCAAGTATGTGCTCATTCCCCTTTGCTTTTCTCCCTGTTCCATCTACTTTATGTTAATGTAAATATTATGATTAACTAGGATTTAACATTAGTCTATACAACTTTACTCAGTGGGTGAAATTCACCCCTGTGCCAAGGGCCAATTCAGGCCATATGGGGTTTGTCTACACAGCAACTAGACATCCATAGCTGGCCCGTGCCAGCCATTTTGGACTGGCACTCTTCAGGCTGCAGGGCTGTTTCATTGTTGTGTAGACTTCTGGGGTTGGGCTGGAGCCCAGCCTCTAGGATCCTGCAGGGTGGGAGGGTCTCAGAGCTCAGACTCCAAGCAAAGCCCACAAGTCTCCATAGCAATGAAACAGCCCTGCAAGTCTGAGTCAGCCGGCCTGAGCCAGCCGCGGGTTTTTCATGGCTGTGTAGACGTACCCATACTTATTATTTGCACAGGGTAAAAGTAAATTCCACCCTGAGGGTTAGATCTTGTGCTCAATTAAAGAAGTAAAACCAAACTGACTCTGTGCTCTTCACCTCTGGTGGTGAATAGAACTCTACACATCCAAAGTATGTGTGGACTAGAGAATTACATTGCTAGTACTTTACACACATTTGTGCACTATGCCGTCTGCTTGTGTCGCTTCTTAGACGATAGGAGCTTGTAGTGAGGTTTCATTTTCCAGTTTTCAAATTGCTTCATGGTGAACCCCGAATAAACTGATAAAACACGTGCTGTGTATAAGGAAGGACTCCCGGTCTGAGAGCTGATGAGAGAACGTCAGCTCGCTAGGGTAACAGCTGCAGCAAATTATTGATCAGTATCAGCATTTTCTGTGGGAAAAAAACCTGTTATTTTCCAACTTTTTGGTGGCATTTTTGATTAAAAATGTGCTCAAAGTGGTCATGGGGATTTTTAGTTTGTTGAAAACTGGGTTTCATTTATTCAGCTCTTGGCAAACAAAACAATTTTCATTTTGATGACAAAGTTTCACAAAAAATTGAGAATAAATGGCAAATGGATCCACTCCAAAGCCTGTGAAATAGAAACAATTTTGAAATTTCAAAGGTTTTCCAAGAAACATTTTTTTGTTATAGTTTTCAAACAGCTTTACAAATTAACCCAACCCAAAACTTTGCTAAAAGTTCAGTGAAATAGACTTTTGGCTCAAAACATCTTTAGACCTTTTGCACTTCCTAATTATGTTTGGGACTGGAAGCAGACAATGCTGTGAGAATGGCTATCTTCATGGGTCTATGCGGACCAGATCAAATCAGAACACACTAGAAATCTCACAAGAACCTGATCCCATATAGATCTCTGAGCTAGATTCCAGAACATCTACGGTCCAGGTATATGTGGATAAGCTTCAGGGTAAGTGGGCCAGATCCTCCACTGGTATAAGTGAACTTAAATAGAGCATCTCTGAATTAAACCATCTGAGGCCCAAGTATCAAACTTGGGATATTTGTCTCTCCAGAATATTCACGTATGGGGCAAGTCACTGCCTATTATTCTTTCCCACTGAGCTACCATGTACTTTGAAATCTAAGTGGAAGACATTTGAGTTCTAAGTTCTGTTTCTTTACATTATCTTAATGTGTTGTCTGAGTGACCCCATTCTCCTAATACACTCTGATACATAGGAGAAATGCCTGATAAATGCTTAAATAGTACATTATTGCAAGACACTCTGACATATTCTATTTCACACTATTGCAAGCGCTAATGCGATCTCCAACTCGGCTCAGTCAATCTGAGTCTCAGCACTTATGTTCCTTTCTCAAGGCTTCTTGATCAAGTGCCAACTACTGCAGAGAACTATCACATTTCTAACGAAGGAAAAAAATAGTGATGTCTTCGTCAGTATGTATAAATACCTCATGCCCTCAGGAACAAGCACTGACTTGACTCCGTCTCCCGTTGCTAACAAAGAGTTAACACGCGAGCCGTTCTGGCTTGTGAAGGAAAGCAAGAGCAACTTGGATAAGATGCCGAGATTGGGAGTCACAACCAGGTCCAAAAAAACTCTTGGACCAGAGCTCACGCCGGGTAGGATTTCAACGTCTTGTCCACAACGATCCACAATTAAAATTTCTTGTGCTAAAGTTTCATGGTGAAACAAAAACCCTGAGATTCCACTGCTTTCCTCCCCGCCCCCACCCATCCCTCCACTCACAATGCAGTGAGATGGAGGGAACAGGAAACCTCCAGCATTTTGGCAGCTAGCACTGCCCTGTTTTACATACTTTAGTTCCATCCTTTGGAAGAACTATAAATCTTCCCCCTATGGGGTGTGTGTGTGTGTGTGTGTGTGTGTGTGTGTGTGTGTGTTTTAACTCTCTTCGGCTCAGTTGGGTATATAGTTACAACCTTCATGTTGCTTCCATGTATGACAGATGTCGCTTGGAAGCAGGGGAATTAGAGGTGCTTCCCCCGGCATGATTGATATATTGATTTATTTAGTGGCATGATAACGTAGCATGGTTTGTTTTCTTATTTGCTCCCTTTTTTTATTGATGGGCTTTTAGCTCCAGCCTTTACCATCACAGGTTTAAAACCCTTCATTTCAGTTCATACATTTAAATTCTCTAATTCAGAGTTAGACTACCAGTTAGAACAGGGCTATATATATAGGGAGCTAGAAAGAGGCCAGTGGTCTGACTGGTAGCTCCTAATGGAGAGATATAGAGGTCCCAATTCAAGAAGACATCCCTATTTTCCTTCAGGGAGGAGGGATAGCTCAGTGGTTTGAGCATTGGCTGCTTAAGCCCACGGTTGTGAGTTCAATCCTTGACGGAGCCATTTAGAGATCTAGGGCAAAAATCTGTCAGGAGGTTAGACTAGATGACCTCCTGAGGTCCCCTCCAACCCTGATATTCTATGATTCAATAAGGACAAATGCAAAGTACTCCATTTAAGAAGGAACAATCAGTTGCACACATACAAAATGACTGCCTAGGAAGGAGTACTGCAGAAAGGGAGCTGGGGTCATAGTGGATCACAAGCTAAATATGAGTCAACAGTGTAACACTGTTGCAAAAAAAGCAAACATCATTTTCGGATGCATATTAAGTTCTGGGCACCACATTTCAGGAAAGATGTGGACAAATTGGAGAAAGTCCAGAGAAGAACAACAAAAATGATTAAAAGTCTAGAAAACATGACCTATGAGGGAAGATTGAAAAAATTGGGTTTGTTTAGTCTGGAAAAGAGAAGACTGAGGGGACGTGGTAACCATTTTCAAGTACGTAAAAGGTTGTTACTAGGAGGAGGGAGAAGAACTGTTCTTCTTAACCTCTGAGGATAGGACAAGAGGCAAATGGCTTAAATTGCAGCAAGGAAGGTTTAGGTTGGGCATTAGGAAAAACTTCCTAAGTATCAGGGTGGTTAAGCACTGGAATAAATTGGCAAGGGAGGTTGTAGAATCTCGATCATTGGAGATTTTTAAGAGCAGGTTAGACAAATACTGTCAGGAATGGTCTAGATAAAGTTAGTCCTGCCATGAGTATAGGGGAGTGGACTAGATGACCTCTCGAGATCCCTTCCAGTCCTATGATTCAGGAAAGGCACTTACGCATATATTTAAATTGAGGCATGTGCTTAATTCCTTTTCTGAATAGAGAAGGACTTATTCCTTCAATTCCACCCTCTTTGGCAAGACTGACTGTGTTTCTGGCAAGTCCCAGTCTGTAGCAGTGTTCTCTCCGCGGTGGCTGGATTTGCTCTTGGCCTTGTCTTCCCCCTCCATGACATAAGGGACTTTGTGTTGCTCGCAGTGAGTTTCCTAACTAGAATGCTGCCAGTCCTGGTATAATGTAAACTATTTGTTGCAGAAGAATTTTCTTTCCTTTTTCTGGTTTCCCTTTGAAGTGGCCATAAATGTCCAATGTTGTGTTATTTGGCCCACACAGAATCTTACCAGGTTTGCAGCTTTCCATTCCTGGAACACTTTGTCTTTATTTTTAAGCTGAAATGATAACAGCTCTCAAGTGTCAATTTTCAGATTCAGGGTTTGTCTTGAGCTTCTTATAAGTTTTCAGATTTCACTGAGGTTTCAGACATAGGAAGACTTTTCTATCGGAACATGCAGCTTTGCCAGAAATCAAAATGTTCCCTGGGAGCATGTCGCTGTTTATGAAATTTTCAATGGGACAAAGTCAAAATGAATAATTTAAACTTTCTCATTTCAAAAAGGTAAAAACATAATTGTGACTTCACGTCCTTTAGACCTCTATCATGTTAAACATTAATTTCAATATTCTACATATTAATATTTTATGTCATATAGTTTTGACATCATTGAAATAAAACGTTTTGATCTTATCAAAATGAAACCTTTTGACCTCATAGAAACAAAATGTTTTAAAAGTTCCAAATCAGAATTTTTGTTTCATGGAAAATTTCAGAATTTCAGTTTTTCATTTTGATTTGGAATGATTTAGTTGATGTTGGTCCTGCTTTGAGCAGAGGGTTGGACTAGATGACCTCCTGCGGTCCCTTCCAACCCTGATATTCTATGATTCTACATAACATAAGAAAGGCCGTACCGGGTCAGACCAAAGGTCCATCTAGCCCAGTAACCTGTCTACCGACAGTGGCCAATGCCAGGTGCCCCAGAGGGAGTGAACCTAACAGGCAATGATCAAGTGATCTCTCTCCTGCCATCCATCTCCACCCTCTGATAGACAGAGGCTAGGGACACCGTTCCTTACCCGTCCTGGCTAATAGCCATTAGTGGACTTAACCACCATGAATTTATCCAGTTCTCTTTTAAGCTCTGTTATAGTCCTAGCCTTCACAACCTCCTCAGGTAAGGAGTTCCACAAGTTGACTGTGCGCTGCTTGAAGAAGAACTTCCTTGTATTTGTTTTAAACCTGCTGCCTATTAATTTCATTTGATGACCCCTAGTTCTTGTATTATGGGAATAAGTAAATAACTTTTCCTTATCCACTTTCTCCACATCACTCATGATTTTATATACCTCTATCATATCCCCCCTTAGTCTCCTCTTTTCCAAGCTGAAGAGTACTAGCCTCTTTAATCTCTCCTCATATGGGACCCGTTCCAAACCCCTAATCATTTTAGTTGCCCTTTTCTGAACCTTTTCTAGTGCCAGTATATCTTTTTTGAGATGAGGAGACCACATCTGTACGCAGTATTCGAGATGAGGGCGTACCATCGATTTATATAAGGGCAATAATATATTCTCAGTCTTATTCTCTATCCCCTTTTTAATGATTCCTAACATCCTGTTTGCTTTTTTAACCGCCTCTGCACAGTGCGTGGACATTTTCAGAGAACTATCCACGATGACTCCGAGATCTTTTTCCTGACTTGTTGTAGCTAAATTAGCCCCCATCATATTGTATGTATAGTTGGGGTTATTTTTTCCAATGTGCATTACTTTACATTTATCCACATTAAATTTCATTTGCCATTTTGTTGCCCAATCACTTAGTTTTGTGAGATCTTTTTGAAGTTCTTCACAGTCTGTTTTGGTCTTAACTATCTTTAGCAGTTTAGTATCATCTGCAAACTTTGCCACCTCACTGTTTACCCTTCTCCAGATCATTTATGAATAAGTTGAATAGGATCGGTCCAAGGACTGACCCTTGGGGAACACCACTAGTTACCCCTCTCCATTCTGAGAATTTACCATTAATTCCTACCCTTTGTTCCCTGTCTTTTAACCAGTTCTCAATCCATGAAAGGACCTTCCCTTTTATCCCATGGCAGCTTAATTTACATAAGAGTCTTTGGTGAGGGACCTTGTCAAAGGCTTTCTGGAAATCTAAGTACACTATGTCCACTGGATCCCCCTTGTCCACATGTTTGTTGACCCCTTCAAAGAATTCTAATAGATTAGTAAGACACGATTTCCCTTTACAGAAACCATGTTGACTATTGCTCAACAGTTTATGTTTTTCTATGTGTCGGAGAATTTTATTCTTAACTATCGTTTCGACTAATTTGCCTGGTACCGACGTTAGACTTACCGGTCTGTAATTGCTGGGATCACCTCTAGAGCCCTTTTTAAATATTGGCGTTACATTAGCAAACTTCCAGTCATTGGGTACAGAAGCTGATTTAAAGGACAGGTTACAAACCTTAGTTAACAGTTCCGCAACTTCACATTTGAGTTCTTTCAGAACTCTTGGGTGAATGCCATCTGGTCCCGGTGACTTGTTAATGTTAAGTTTATCAATTAATTCCAAAACCTCCTCTCGTGACACTTCAATCCGTGACCGTTCCTCAGATTTGTCACCTACAAAAGCCAGCTCAGGTTTGGGAATCTCCCTAACATCCTCAGCCGTGAAGACTGAAGCAAAGAATCCATTTAGTTTCTCCGCAATGACTTTATCGTCTTTAAGCGCTCCTTTTGTATCTCGATCATCAAGGGGCCCCACTGGTTGTTTAGCAGGCTTCCTGCTTCTGATGTACTTAAAAAACATTTTGTTATTACCTTTGGAGTTTTTGGCAAGCCGTTCTTCAAACTCCTCTTTGGCTTTTCTTATTACATTCTTGCACTTAATTTGGCAGTGTTTATGCTCCTTTCTATTTGCCTCACTAGGATTTGACTTCCACTTTTTTAAAGGAAGTCTTTTTATCTCTCACTGCTTCTTTTACCTGGTTGTTAAGCCACGGTGGCTCTATTCTATGAAAAGCAAAATTTGAAAGGTCAGAATTTCCCACAAAATGCAAATTCTGGGGTCTTACCACCTCTACTGTTGAGCAACCCAAGATACACCCTACTCCGCAGCACGGCCACCACCAACGGGTTAGACTTCTGCTGTTGCTGCACTTCCAGCCAGCAATGACTCCACGAAATGGAACTGCATCTTTACGGTTCTGTTCAGCATGCCATGGCACAAGCCCGTGCAATGGGATGTTTCACACACTGGAGACTTTTATGCTGCCTTCAGCAAATTTTTCTTTCTATGGGTAATTGAGATTTCACGCAGAACTGTTCCACGCTCTTTCTAATAATCCCAATACTAATAACTTAGGTTAATTTATTATGCCATTGCAATCAATGGGGAGTTTTCCTTAACCATCACTGTGGCATGATCCAGGTCCTTAAATTGGTCCATAAGTCAGGAGACCTGGGTTCTATTCCTGACTCTGTTACCATTGACTCGTCATGTGATTTAGAACAAGTCACAGAGTGTCTGATTTTTCAGGATGGCTCGACATGCCACATGAGCTGAAGTCAACGGCACTCAGTACCACTGAAAAATCAGACCCCTAACTTCTCTGCCTTAATTTCCCAGCAGTAAAATAAGGATAGGTGGTTTAAGCATTGACTTGCTAAACCCAGGGTTGTGAGTTCAATCCTTAAGGGGGCCACTTAGGGATCTGGGGCAAAAATCAGTACTTGGTCCTGCTAGAGAAGGTAGGGGACTGGACTCAATGACCCTTTGGGGTCCCTTCCAGTTCTATGAGATAGGTCTCTCTATGTATATCCACCTTTCTAAAGCACATTGAACTGGAAAGCACTAAGCATTAATATTGCATGCCCTCAGATAGGGTCAAGTCAAGATCATGCTGGTAACTAAGCAGAGTTGAATCCTGACTGTTGGGAATGGTAAACTATGCTATATTATCTACACTAATTAGTTGACTAAAGTGACATTTCTACTTTTATAATATTATACATGGGAGCAAGGAATTTGAATCACTTCTTAGGAATCTTGACCCTCTTTCCCTGTGGCATTTCTAAAGAACCTGGTCTCGAAGAGCTGGATCCATCTAAAAAGTGGGCTGGCTTCCGAAGTGCTGATTGCCCAGCTGTTCCCATTGACTTCAGTGGGTGCTTTCCACCTCTACCACTCAGGCCATCTTTATCTGAATGAGTACTTATGGATTTAGGTGCCTAACCCTCGGCACATACGTTTGAAAACGTTGGCCAAAGTATTAAAAATATGTTTCTGTGGAAACAGTCTGAAGATTGCAGGAGAGAGGAGAGTCTTGCTTATAGCGAGGTGTGGATTCTGTGGCAAGTTCTGTGCCTGAAGAATCCTGGATTAGGAGTAGAGTGAAGGGATTTGCAATCGTTATTGTGACGGCTTCTATCGCAGTGGCTGTGTAATTTGTAGCTCTGTCTGGAGTGTCAGAAACTGCTCCCTGGGGAGCGCCATGTAGGGGTGGTGCCCAGATTTCTCCCTGCTTCCTCCCAGAAGAGAAACGTGGGGAGAAGGATCACACACAGATACTGCTCACCCTCCCCTGATGTTCCTCTGTGCCCCTAGCAGGCTGTGAGGGAGGGCAGGTTTAGGGGTGTAGGAGGGGAGTGCAGGGGTTATGGGAAAAGGGGGCACAGTGCAGGGATTATGGGTGCAGAACAGGGGCATGGGTTAGGGGGGCAGGGTTGAGGGGCAGGGGTTGGGGATGCAGGAGGGAGGTGCAGGGATTAGGGGCGAAGGGGGCACAGGAGAGCGGCAGGGGTTGTGGGTGCAGGAGGGGAGTGAAGGGGGAGTGTAGGAGTTGGGGTGAATGGGGCAGTGCAGGAGTTAAGGGCAATGAGGGAGTGGGGAACTCATGGGGGCTGGGGCAATGGGAGGGGGGCACCATGCCCACAGGGGCCGGGGCACCAAAAAACGAGTTCGCCCAGGGCGCCATATTCCCTGAGGCCGGTCCTGAAATCCGGAGTCACTCCTCAGCTGTGATTCCAGTGTGACTGATATCAGACTCTAGCCTGGTGTCTCAGCGGAATGTAAAAATCTATCAATGGAGTTCATTTCAACACAGCTAACAAAGATCTCCTCTTCCCCAATTTCTCCACCAGCACAGATATCACTACCAGCTTCTCAACGAATCCAGCTCATAATCAGGGCATCAACTTCGACTTCGCCCTCTCTCTAGACCCATACCTCCAGGCCCTGTCCAAGTCTTGATACTTCTACTTACAGGACGTTTGTAAGCTTAAGCTTTTCCTACCTGTCCAGCTCTTGTTCAGACCCTCATCATCCTGTAAATCAAGGAGTGTCATCAGCTCTTCTCCGCCAGCTACACTGCACCCTTCCAGACCGTTCAAAATGCTGCTGCTTGGCTCGTCGTTCCAACCACAGCATTGCCAACCCTCACGATTGTATTGGGAGTCTCATGCTATCTGGTGGTTTTTTTTAAAGCCCCAGATGCTGGAATCACGAGAATCTCAGCTTTCAGTTAAATAATCAGTATGTTTCTTGCTCTCACGGCCGTGGACAAAAATGGAAAATGTGAAGTGGGAGGCCCCTGGAGGCACAGAAAATAGAAGGAAAATAAAAAGAACCTCAAATCTGTTTTAAAAAAAAATCTCATGGTTTTTGATCAGTTGGGCGTGGCAGTACTGCAACCACATCAGCACGCTCTTTGCAACCCTCCATCAGTTCCCCTTCCTCCATCACATTAAACACAAGCTCCTTGTCTTTGCCTTTAAGGCCCAGCACCATTTAGTCTTGCCCTATCTGTTGGATACACTAATCTATGGAGCTGTCAGCTCCTGCCTTTGTTTTGCCAATGAATCAGCCTCAATCACCCGCTAACAGGGGATATGACAGAAGTCTTTACAATCATGAGTGGTGTGGAGAAAGTGAATAGGGAAGTGCTATTTACCCCTTGACATAACACATGAACCAGGGGTCACATAATGAAATGAATGGGTAGCAGGGTTTTAAACAAACATAAAGAAGTACTTCTTCACACACCGCACAGTCAACCTGTGGAACTCCATGCTGGAGCATGTCGTGAAGGCCAAAAGTATAAATGGGTTCAAAGAAGAATTAGATCAGTTCATGGAGGATAGGCCCATAAATGGCTATTAGCCAAGATGGTGAGGGACACAACTCCATACTCTGGGTGTCCTTAAACCTCTGACTGGCAGAAGATGGTACTGGATGACGGGAGATGGATCATTTGATAATTGTCCTAGTCTGTTCATTCCCTCTGAAAACCTAAATATTGTGGCCAAAATCAGAAATATTTTGATTCAGAAATGCCACCAGAGTCTCCATGGGAGTTGTAGTTCTGTTGGCTCAGTTGGACTATGTCTCTCTTGATGCACCACAGCCAGGGACTCCCATAACACACCATCTCCCCTCATCAAGAGGTTCCACCCTGGTGCAACATGGGAGATGTAGTCTGGTCAGGCAACCTGGCCTATAGAAGGGAATGGGAGCCTGAGGCACCCAAACTAGAACTCCCATGAGGCTCCACGGCAGTACTTCTGAATTGAACTATTTCAGGTTTCAGCCAAAATATTTTGTTCTTTGATTATTTTTTTTTTTCCAACACAAATTTGAAATGTCTCATGGAAAATACCCTTCGTTTTTCTAACCGTCTCTAGTGTTGGATAGGGCTGGGTAATGAGGGTGTGGAGCTTGTGTTGGGAAGGTGATGTATGTTTTGGTATATTTATGTTATTGTTGCGTTATCTGCTTTGATTGGAGCAGGGAAGGTGGTGGTGGGGAATGAAAGATCTTTTTACTTACTTGTTACTTACTATGAAAAGACTTCCAGGGACCCCCGGAGTGCTGGAGCACTCTGCTATTGCAAAGCACTAACACAAATCAAAATGAATAAGTGAAATACAGCAGGAGTGACTCCACTGTACCCAGGGGAAGATCCACTGGTGTAAGCAAGAGGACAATCCAGTGGATAGTGTAGTATGCAGCCATATGTGAATGTTTACCTCACTGTTCCATGTATGTTATGTGTCAACCTTTTTGCCTGAGCCACAGAGGATGTGAGTCTGTCACAATGCTGTCATGGGGTGACTGGCCCCTTTAAGGGGAAATCAAGCCAGCCTCATCTGTGTCATACTTTGCTGTCTCCCAATCTAAGGAGGCAAGATTAATTGGAGTCAGGTGACAGCCGGAAAAATACCTGGGCCTCCTAAAAGGGCTGTGAGAACACAGTTTAGGAGGAAGACACACAAGGAGCAAATTGGGATCCTGTGGAAAGCCCTGAAGTAGGGTCTGGAAGAAGTAGGGGACTCCGGGGAAGCAGTCTGGGCTCTATCCCAGAGCAGAGAGAATTAAGGGACTGAGAACTGGGCCTAGAAGGTGCTGAGAACTAGGCCCGGGGAGTGGGTTGAAGAGTAGCCCAAGTAGGTTGGAAGAACCTTTTGTTTGTTTGGATTTTTGTTACCCGTGAAGGGGTTACGTTTTACTTTGTGACTTGGCTAGAATGCTAAGCCACATCACCAGCTCCTGCCTTTGTGGGGAACACTGAGGGACCCACCTTACAGGAGGAAATGGAGGCACAGAGCAACTGCAGCACCACGCTCAACCACAGAGAAGGGGCGGCAGGGGGGCTCTATAGGCAGCCACATGCTGTAACGAGCGCCTGGCTACAGAAGAAGATCCTTTAGCTCAAGTTGTAGCTTCGGGCTCCCTGGTTCAATCCCCAGTGGCGGCCAATGTGGCATCTTTCACAAATGCACTTCAGAGATTTGCCTGCACACCTCTCTTATTGCATGACAGTCTTACTGAACACGTCAGGCCCCCATCGGTCACTCCTGGTGGTAGCAGCATCCATTCCTAAAAGCATGTCCGATCTGAGGAGCAGAGTTTTCCTGTTGCGTGAAGAAACCGTCCATTTTCTAGCTTCCCTGTCCAAGCAGCGCTGCACCTCGCTTGGGGTTAGACCATGCTATTTGCACGCAGCCCCTAGTAAAAGGGGCAGTCACGGAGTAGCGACACACTGCCCAATGAGGAACGCTGTGCTGCCAAGAGGCACAAAGACTCCCAGGACTCCCCTGTTGCACTGGGATGGGTGGGAGTGATTTGCAACACTCTTTTATCCTTCTCGTCTGCATGGCCAGTCAGCTTCAGTGGCTGGTCTGTAGGGGAGGTGGAGACAAACGTAGCTCCACCCACTCCTGGCCCCCTCCCACTTGCTGCTGGGTGGAGGGAGAGCTACAGATGAGATCTAATACTGTCTGCATAACAGTCGGGGAGGACTTGCTCCCTTTGACTCCCCTACGTGCCACGTTATGGCTAGAAACAAGTTAGTTCTTACAGCTTGGAGGCTGCACCAGTAAAGCTAACGGAAGCTTTTCTGTTAACTGGAATGGGAGCGGGATTAAGATCTTCATGGAGATTCTTGCATCACTACGTGCCATACAAAAATCTGTTCGATGGGAGATAAGGGCAAGTGCGAGCAGTAACCCTGCCACTCAATTTAGTGAGGGCATAATTCGAATGCTCAAGAGCGGGGATAGATTCCAACTGTTTGAGCTGCTTGGGTTTGCTGGGTTCCCTCCCCCCACCCCCCAAAAGTGCATATCAGCTAACTCATGCCCTCCCCCCCCGATTTAAATGCCTGCCATTGCTGCTGGTACCAGCCCTGTAAAAAGAACTGGCCCCCGTTCAAATCCTTCGCCTCCCTAAATGTTTAGGGATTTGGAGTCCATACATGCAATTACTGCATGCTTCTCAGGAAGAGAAAATAGCCAACAGCTGTTCTGGCCCCTGATCAATTACGATAGGAGGAAGAGGAGAGGAGGGGGGCAAATCTGCATACAATTAGGAAACAATTCTAAAAATGGGTGTTTGGAAGGGGAAAAATATGTTGCCCTGCAGGATTGAAGTCTAGCAGCTATGAGGAAATCCCCATCACTGGATTGGAAAGGAGAGAAAGTAGCCAGTGAAGTGAGTGCCACTCCGTGGGCTGGGGGGGAAGAGGTACCTTTGCTGAGAGGATCTGAACACGGGAATCCTGATCTGTAAATTGAACTCCAAGGGGAGGACATGCTTTCAGACTGGGGTTAAACGATGCTCTCAAGTGCTGTCCATTTACACTGGAGACTCTCTCATTAGTATTTATTATTTGTAGTGCAGTAATGCCTAGGAGCGGTAGTCATGGAACAGGACCCCACTGTGCTTGGAGCTGTACGAACATAGAGAAAAAGATGGTTCCTGTCCCCAAGAACTTATAATCTAAATATTAAAAAAAAAAGAGAATAGGTGGATATAGACAGAGAGGGGTACAAGGAAACAACGAGACAACAAAATGGGCAGTGGTCTTGACACACCAGTGGCCCAACCGTTGCCAATTTTGTTGTAGGCATTACTCCATTCCTACGCATTTGCCCTCCCTGACTCCGGTGCTGCACTGGAACGGGCCTAGGCAGTGAAAACCAAAGTGCCAGTCGATAGGTCTGGTCAGGGTGTACTCTCCCAAGCGGAATGCGGGCTGTGATTTTCAAATGAGAGAGTTAGGTGTCTGGATTTCACTGAAATTCAGTGGGAACTGGGTACCTGATGACTTTGGGTTTGTTTGAAAACCCCAGCCTGAAGGGCTCCGAACCAGCCTTATTCTGTAAGATGAAAGCATGGTCTTGTGGCGAAGGCACAGCTGCGGGAGCTGGTGTGGGTTTTATTCCAAGCTGGGCTGCGAGTTTCCAATACGATGCTGAGCAAGTCACTTGATGTCTCTGTGCCTTAGTAAAATGCGGGTAACAATAATTTGCTTTGTGGGGTCCTGGGGTGCAACTAAACTCACGATTTTATGGCTTGTTGAGATCGTTGGGTGGAAGGTGCTGTACAATGGCAAAGGATCATTGTCCAAGGAAGGGAGGTTACTATAACTGTTATATATACACAGACATAAGGTGGGTGAGGTGATATCTTTTATTGGATCAACTTCCATTGGTGAAAGAGACAAGCTTTTGAGCTCCACAGGACTCTTCTTCCGCTCCAGGAAAGGTACTCAGAGCATCACAACTAAATTTAAGGTGGAACTGATTGTTAAGCATAAGGAGTTAACACACATTGCAAGAAGCCATTCAAAATTAACTGGGCAATTAACACCTCTGCAGTCATAGGACAAAGAATTAGTGGGTTAAGTTTGTTGTAATACTAATGAGACATAAAACCAGTGTCTTTATTGAGTCCATGATGTTTGGTGTCTGACAGAGTTACGAATTTAAGCTCCTAGGCTCATTTTTTTAAGGTGTTATTCGGTTTCCTTTGAGGATGTGGACTCAGAGGTCAGATATGGAGTGATCATTTTGTGTAAAGTGCAAACACATATACACACAAACACACACAGAGGAAGAGAGTACATAGAACCATGCAGAAAACACTTTGACCGTAGCTAAACATGTCTTCCATTTTTTTGAAACAAAATTCTGTCAAAACTGGCATTTCCCACCAGAAAGTTTTGAGTTCAACAAATTGGCATTTTCTGATAGAAAAAACATTCCATTGGAAAATTCTTGACCAGCTCTGCTGCCAATAGCATAGCAGACACTTTGTAGACAGAAGTAGTTTTGTGTAGGTTGGTATAGTAGATAAGAGCATTGGTTCTCAATATTTTCCATACTGTGACCTCCTTTTTCAAACAAGGACCTACTGGGATCCTCCCCCATTTTATCTGTATATGGCAGGGGACCCCTGGGACCCCTGCCCCATCCACCCCCCCACTCCCTTTCCCCTGACCGCCCCCGGAACCCCTGCCCCTGACTGCCCCCCGCCACCCCATCCAACCCCTCCTCTCATTCCTGACTGCCCTGCCTGGGACTCCTGCCCCATCCAACCACCCCTTCTCCCTGTCCCCTGACTGCCCCCGGAACCCCTGCCCCTGACTGCCCCCCCGCCATATCCAACCCCCCATCTCCTTCCTGACTGTCCCCCCGAGCCCCCTGCTCCCATTCAACCCCCCCTGTTCCTGCCCTCTGACCGCCCCGACCCCATCCACACCTCCACCTCCTGACCACCACCCCGAACTCCCCTGCCCTCTATCCACCCCCCCGCCCCCGCTCCCTTATCACGCTGCCTGGAGCGCCAGTGGTTGGCGGCGCTAGAGCTGCACTGCCCAGAGCACCAAGACAGGAGCCATCCACGCCACCGCGCAGCACAGAGCACCGGGTCAGGCCGGCTCTGCAGCTGCGCTGCCCCAGGAGCTCACAGCCCCGCCACCCAGAGCACTGCGCCGGCGACGGGGCGAGCTGAGGCTACGGGGGAGGGGGAACAGCAGGGGAGGGGCCGGGGGCTAGCCTCCTGGGGCAGGACCTCAGGGGCCGGGCAGGAGGGTCCCACAGGCCGGATGTGGCCCCCGGGCCATAGGTTGCCCACCTCTGATATATGGGAAGGACAAGATATGACCCCTTGATACCTGCCCAGGAGCCCGAGTGGGAGAACCCGTGGGTGAGAATGAAGTGAGAGAGTAATTAGCAAGTTGGTGAACACATTAACCCATCGCTTCTGGAGCATTTGGCTCAACTGCAAAGAGGACACACTTGAAATGAATTTGGTGGTTCCCAGAGCCTCTCACTTCTAAGTCACTGATTCCAGTCCAAAGCAGCTTGGTAGACACTGAAAGCCTTTACCTTCTGAAGCCTGTTCAATGACATGTGCTGAACTGAGATTGTGGGTCAGTTTCCTGAACATAGGAGTGAACATTTGAGCAAAACATGGTTTTATTTTTTAAGGGCAAATGTCTTTTTTTTTTTACAAGATGTCCATCTTTTGCCAAAAAATTGGGGGTTTCCTCAAAAAACTGAAAACTGATATCAGCATTCAGTGACCAAAACCCAATTGTCTTCAGTTGCTGACTTTAATTCCGAGCTGGTTTTCACTGCTGTTAGCCCAGCCGTGAGTTGAGAGAGGAGTGACCCAGAGTCCAATCCTTCCTTTGTAGATCGAGAGACTGGTTTAGTAGGCACCAATCAGCAGTGTTACCAACTCTTGTGATTTTATGATTCCTGGAGAATCTCAACTTTCTTTATTTTAAGAAAAACATTTCCCCAGCCCTTGTGGTTGCAGAGAAAAACCTGAAAATGTGACCCAAGTACATTCATCCATGTGGGCACTAATGATACTGCGAGGTATGACCCTCAGCAGATCAGAAGTGACTACAGGGCTCTGGGAGTAAGAGTGAAGGAGTTGGGGGTGTAGGTGGTGTTCTCTTCAGTCCTTCCAGTCAAGGGTAGGGGCCTCGGCAGAGAAAGATGCATCCTAGAGGTGAATACCTGGCTGTGAGGATGGTATCACCAGGAGGGCTTCAGCTTCCTTGGCCATGGGGTGCTGTTCTGGGAAGAAGGACTCCTGAGCAGAAACGGGGTCCACCTATGGAGGAATGGAGAAGAGCATATTGGGATACAGACTGGCTAACCTAGTGAGGAGGACTTTAAGCTAGGTTCGATGGGGGCAAGTGACCAAAGCCCACAGGTAAGTCAAAAACATGGAGACCTGGGAGAAGGGTCGGAATCTGGGGGGAGCATGGGCTGTTATAGCAGGGATAAAGGAGAGATAAGACAGAACTGGGGGAGGGGATTAAATCAGTATCTTATATGTCTGTATACTAATGTGAGAAGTATGGGGAATAAGCAGGAAGAACTTGAAATGCTAGTAAATAAACACAACTATGACATAGTTGGCATCACGGAGACTTGGTGGGATAATAGGCATGACTGGAATATTGGTATAGAAGGATACAGCTTGCTCAGGAAGGACAGGCAGGGAAAAAAGGGAGGAGGAGTTGCCTTATATATTAAAAATGTATACACTTGAACTAAGGTTGAAATGGAAATAGGAGGCAGACTTATTGAAAGGTTTTGGGTAAGGATAAAAGGGTGATGTTATGGTAGGGGTCTACTACAGACCACCAAACCAGGAAGAAGATGTGGCTTACCCTGGCAATCTTCAATGATCTGAAACTCAAAAAAGGAGTCCTAAAAAAGTGGAAACTAGGTCAAATTACAAAGGATGAATATAAACAAATACCACAAGTAGGTAGGGACAAAATTAGAAAGGCCAAGGCACATGATGGCATATATAACATTAGTGGATGTGCAGGTGAATGAGCCCTTGATGGTGTGGCTGATGTGGTTGGGTCCTCTGATGGTGTCGCCAGAGTAGATATGGGGACAGAGTAGGCAACGAGGTTTGCTACAGGGATTGGTTCCTGGGTCGGTGTTTCTGTGGTGTGGTGTGTAGTTGCTGGTGAGTATTTGCTTCAGGTTGGGGGGTTGTCTGTAAGCGAGGACTGGCCTGCCTCCCAAGGTCTGTGAGAGTGAGGGATCATTTTCCAGGATAGGTTGTAGATCGTGGATAATGTGCTGGAGAGGTTTTAGCTGGGGGCTGTATGTGATGGCCAGTGGTGTTCTGTTATTGTCCTTGTTGGGCCTGTCCTGTAGTAGGTGATTTCTGGGTACCCGTCTTGCTCTGTCAATCTGTTTCTTTACTTCCCCAGGTGGGTATTGTAGTTTTAAGAATGCTTGATAAAGATCTTGTAGGTGTTTGTCTCTGTCTGAGGGGTTGGAGCAAATTCGGTTGTATCTTAGGGCTTGGCTGTAGACAATGGATTGTGTGATGTGTCTTGGATGGAAGCTGGAGGCATGTAGGTACGTATAGCGGTCAGTAGGTTTCCGGTATAGGGTGGTGTTTATGTGACCATCACTTATTTGCACTGTAGTGTCCAGGAAGTGGATCTCTTGTGTGGACTGGTCCAGGCTGAGGTTGATGGTGGGGTGGAAATTGTTGAAGTCCAGGTGGAATTCTTCAAGGGCCTCCTTTCCGTGGGTCCATATGATGATGTCATCAATGTAGCGCAAGTAGAGGAGGGGCACTAGGGGACGAGAGCTGAGGAAGCGTTGTTCTAAGTCAGCCATAAAAATGTTGGCATACTATGGGGCCATGCGGGTACCCATAGCAGTGCCACTGACTTGAAGGTATAAATTGTCCCCAAATCTGAAGTGGTTGTGGGTGAGGACAAAGTCACAAAGCTCAGCCACCAGGCGTGCTGTGGCCTCATCAGGGATACTGTTCCTGACAGCTTGTAGTCCCTCCTCGTGTGGAATATTGGTGTAAAGTGCTTCTACATCCATGGTGGCCAGGATGGTGTTTTCAGGAAGAACACCAATGCATTGTAGTTTCCTCAGGAAGTCGGTGGTGTCTCGAATATAGCTGGGAGTGCTGGTAGCATAGGGTCTGAGGAGAGAGTCCAAATAGCCAGATAATCCTGCTGTAAGAGTGCCAATGCCTGAGATGATGGGGCATCCAGGGTTTCCGGGTTTATGGATCTTGGGTAGCAGATAGAATACCCCTGGTTGGGGTTCTGGGGGTGTGTCCATGTAGATTTGTTCCCGTACTGTAGCTGGGAATTTCTTGAGCAGATGGTGTAGTTTCTTTTGATATTCCTCAGTGGGATCAGAGGATAGTGGCCTGTAGAATGTGGTCTTGGAGAGTTGCCTGGCAGCCTTCTGTTCATAATCCGACCTGTTCATTATGACTACAGCACCTCCTTTGTCAGCCCCTTTGATGATAATGTCAGAGTTGTTTCTGAGGCTGTGGATGGCATTGCGTTCTGTACGGCTGAGGTTATGGGACAAGTGATGTTGTTTGTCCACAATTTCAGCCTGTGCACATCTGCGGAAGCACTCTATGTAGAGGTCCAGTCTGTCATTTCGACCGTCAGGAGGAGTCCACGCAGAGTTCTTCTTCTTGTAGTGTTGGTAGGAGGGTTCCTGTGGGTCAGTGCACTGTTCAGTGGTGCGTTGAAAATATTCCTTGAGTCGGAGATGACGAAAGTAGGCTTCCAGATCACCGCAGAACTGTATCGTGTTCGTGGGGATGGTGGGACAGAAAGAGAGTCCCCGAGATAGGACAGACTCTTCTGCTGGGCTAAATGTGTGGCTGGAAAGATTGACAATGTTGTTAGATGAGTTGAGGGTACCACTGTTGTAGCCCCCTGTGGCAGGTAGGAGTTTAGATAGTTTACTGTCCTTTTTCCTCTGTAGAGAACTGAAGTGTGCATTGTAAATGGCTTGTCTCATTTTTGTAAAGTCCAGCCACGTGGAAGTTTGTGTGGAAGGTTGGTATTGTATGAGAGTCTCCAGTTCTGAGAGCTCATTCTTGATCTTCTCCTGTCTGCTGTACAGAATGTTACTCAATGCTGGGTGGGGGGACAGTAACAGAAAATGTGGAAATTTCAGAAGTGCTAATTGACATTTTTGTTTCAGTTTACACCTAAAAGGTTAGTAGTGATTGGACGTCTAACATAGTGAATGCTGAAAAAAATGATGTAGGATCAGCGGCTAAAATAGGGAAAGAACAAGTTAAAAATTACTTAGACAAGTTAGATGTCACTGGGACCTGATGAAATACACCCTAGAATACTCAAGGAGCTGACTGAGGAGATATCTGAGCCATTAGCAATTATCTTCAAAAAGTCATGGAAGAGGCGAGAGATTCTGGAGGACTGGAAAAGGGCAAATATTGTGCCAATCTATAAAAAGGGGAATAAGGACAACCTGTGGAATTACAGACCAGTCAGCTTGCAACTAGAGTTTATGGAGATATATGCCTATCTCATAGAACTGGAAGGGACCTTGAGTCCAGCCCCCTGCTTTCACTAGCAGGAGCAAGTACTGATTTTGCCCCAGATTGCTAAGTGGCCCCCTCAAGTATTGAATTCACAATGCTGGATTTAGCAGGCTAATGCTCAAATCACTGAGCTATCCCTCCCCCTGCTACTTAACTTCAGTACCCAGAAAGATAATGGAGCAAATAATTAAGCAATCAATTTGCAAACACCTAGAAGATAATAAGGTGATAAGTAACAGTCAGCATGCATTTCTCAAGAACAAATCTTGTCAAACCAACCTGATAGCTTTCTTTGACTGGGTAACAAGCCTTGTGGATAGGGGGGAAGGGTAGATGTGGTATATCTTGACTTTGGTAAGGCTTTGCTACTGTCTCACATGACTTTCACATAAACCACCTAGGAAAATACAACCTTGGTGGAGCTACTATAAGGTGGGTGCATAACTGGTTGGAAAACAGTTCCTAGAGAGTAGTTATCAGTGATTCACAGTCAAGCTGGAAGGGCACATCGAGTCAGGTCACACAGGGATCAGTTCTAGATTCAGTTCTATTCAATATCTTCATCAATGATTTAGATAATGGCATAGAGAGTACACTTATAAAGTTTGTGGATGATACCAAGCTGGGAGGGGTTGCAAGTGATTTGGAGGGTAGGATTAAAATTCAAAATCATCTGGACAAATTGGAGAAATGGTTTGAAATAAATAGAATGAAATTCAATAAGGATAAATGCAAAGTACTCCATTTAGGAAGGAACAATCAGTTGCACACATACAAAATGGTAAATGACTGCCTAGGAAGGAGTACTGCGGAAAGAGATCTGGGGGTCATAGTCGATCACAAGCTAAATTTGAGTCAACAGTGTAACACTGTTGCAAAAAAAAAACCAAACACAATTCTGGGATGTATTAGCAGGATTGTTGTAAGCAAGACACACGAAAGTAATTCTTCCACTCTACTCCATGCTGATTAGGCCTTAACTGGAGTATTGTGTCCATTTCTGGCTGCCACATTTCAGGAATGTTATGGACAAATTGGAGAAAGTTAAGAGAAGAGCAACAAAAAATGATTAAAGGTCTACTAAAATGACCTATGAGGGCAAATTAAAAAAAATGGGTCTGGAGAAGAGAAGACTAAGAGGGGACATAACAGTTTTCAAGTCCATAAAAGGTTTTTACAAGGAGGAGGGTGAAAAATTGTTCTCCTTAACCTCTGAGGATAGGACAAGGAGCAATGGGCTTAAATTGCAGCAAGGGCGGTTTAGGTCGAACATTAGGAAAAACTTCCTAACTGTCAGGGTGGTTAAGCACTGGAATAAATTGCCTAGGGAGGCTGTGGAATCTCCATCACTGAATATTTTTAAGAGCAGGTTAAACAAACACATGTCAGGTCAGGGATGGTCTAGATAATACTTAGTCTTTCCATAAGTGCAGGGGACTGGACTAGATGACCTCTTGAAGTCCCTTCCAGTTCTATGATTCTATTGGCTCACAAACAAGAAGGCAAATAAAAAGACCCCAATATTTATTATTATTTTTTAAAAAATCTCATAGTTTTTAAACTAATCTCAGGATTTTGGGATCCCGACTCATGATTTTTGAACATTTAGGGTTGACAATACTGTAATATTTACACTTGTGCCATCCCACTGAAGAGCAGGAGGGTCACTCAGGTGTCAGGTGAGGATATAATTTAAAGGTAACAGGGTTGCCTTTGGAGATATCAGTGAGAACGTTCTGTGGTTTGTAGAATCTTTATTACTGGTGATGACGCACAAGAGGAAAATAACTCAGCTGAATTCTCAAGTCTTGCTGAGCTCGCTCGGCCAACAGTTAGAAAAAAATCCATTTACATGTAAGTTCGAGGACATTTGCTGGAGTCACTGAGTATGCTTGGCACCATGGAATGCCATCTGCAAAGTCATTTTCCAGTGTAGGGCTGCACTTTAAATGGCACTCCACTTCACAATATAGATTCAGTGAATTCTGCATTAGGTGGGGTAGACCCCAGTGTTACATCCTATAATTAGAACAGTTCCACGGTGCGATACAGATTAAGTCTACTCTATTCCTGACATTTTATAACGAACAAGGATTGTATTCCAAATACAGTAAAAGCTTTGTTATCTGGCATGTTGGGGAAATGGGGGGTGGCAGTAAGTCAAAAATTCCAGTTAACTAAGAGGGAGAGAGTTTTGGTGCAGGAGGGGGCTCAGGGTTGGGGGTTGGGGCACGGGAGGGGTTTCGGGGTGCTGGATCTGAGCAGCACTCACCTTGGGCGGCTTCCTGACTTGTCCCTGCTGCTCCTAGGCGGAGGTGCAGCTAGGCGGCTCTGCGCGATGCATCTACCCGCAGGCGCCACCCCTGCAGCTCCCATTGGCCGTGGTTCCCAGCCAATGGGAGCTGCAGAGCCAGCGCTTGGGGCAGGGTGGAGCGGGTGCAGCGCATGGAGCCCCTGTGGCCGTTCCTCCACCTAGGAGTAGCAGGGACATGTCATTACGTCCGGGGAGCCGCGCGGAGCCAGGTAAGGAGCCTGCCTGCCCCGCGCCAACTGGATTATAAACCAGACTTTCAATGAAGATCAGAAATGCGGGTTTATAGAGCTTTCCAGCTGGTAAAGTACTGGATAACACAGCTTTTATTGTAGTTGCATTGCTTGAGCAGCACTTAACTATCCCTTAGTGCCATCTAAAAGCCCCTCACATCATTCAACACTAAGCCTGCGTTCTAGCTTAGCCAGAAGTTACTGGGCTCGAGGCTGGTTCACGATAGTCCCTTTTGGAATTATGAATCTACGACTTACTTTGATATTTTTATTGCCGGTATCTTTTCATAGATTCATAGAATTTAAGATCAGAAGGGACCATTGTGATAATCTAGCCTGGCCTCCTGCATAACACAACCCAGAGTATTCCACCCAGTGATTCCCCACCAGGGTTGAGGGGTGACTTGATCACCATCTATAAGTATCTACGTGGGGAACAAATATTTAAGAATGGGCTGTTCAGTCTAGCAGAGAAAGGTCTAACACGATCCAGTGGCTGGAAGTTGAAGCTAGACAAATTCAGACTGGAAATAAGATGTACATTTTTAACTGCGAGAACAATTAACCGTTGGAACAATTTACCAAGGGTCGTGGTGGCGTCTCCATCACTGACAACTTTAAAATCAAGATGGGATGTTTTCCTAAAAGAGCTGCTCTAGAAATTTTTTCAGGGAAGTTCTCTGGCCTGTGTTATCCAGGAGGTCACACTAGATGATCACAATGATCCCTTCTGGCCTTGGCATGTATGAATCAAGCTCAATAACTTCTGGCTGAAATACAGGATCTCTTCGAGAAAGAGATCCTAAGTTTTCCCCCTGAAAACCTGATCTTATTCAGAATGCACTTACCAGTTGTTGTTGTTTATTTATATTGTCGTTCCTAGGAGGCCCAAACATGGATCAAGACCCCATTGGTCTGGGTGCTGTGCTAACACAGAACAAAAAGGCAATTTCTGCCCCCAAGAGCTTACAGTCTAAGCATACAACAAGAGAAAACAGATGGATACGGACAGACCGGCAGGGCAGCACAAGGAGACAGTGACAGTGTGGATCAGCATGATCAGCGGTGGTCTCAGCACACCAGCAGTGGAATTTTTTGTATGGAACATGGCAAAGGAGAGTTTTAAGGAGGGATTTGAAGGAGGATAAGAAGTTACTTTTGTGGATGTTTATGGGGAGCTTCTTTGACGGGCAGCATGGGATGATAATGATAGTGTCTTCAGGGATTCCTCAGTCTACTTCCACACTATTGTAAGACTTCCTTGCATGGTACCCGACTTACTAGGAGTCCAGTCCTGCTCCCGTTGACACCTATGGGTTGTTTGTCATCGGAACAGGAGAGAGACCTTGGGATCTCTTACTGCACGTCTTCCTCAGCTGGTAGTCACAAAACATGGCATTCTTGAAAACTAACACCCTCGTTTCTCTGCACTCGGTGAGCACTTGCCTTCTGGCGTTGAATTCAAACAGTTCATGGTCACGGGTTCTAAGTTTCTGTTATTTTCATATGCTCGGTTAGGAAATCAATCCAAGATGGCTTTCCCCCTGACTGGAGGTGTGGCTGGGTGCCTATGTCTTTCTATTACAGTCATCTTCTAAGTAAGTTTGGAAACATCTTGATGCACATTTAAGCTTGAGCTACACAATGTGACTCTGAGACTTTTAGCTGAGGCAGTAGAGGCTTGTGGTTTTGGATCAGGAGGTCTCAGGTTCGATCACTGCGCGACATATGTCTAGCTGCCTTTACTATCCAAAAGACAATTGGTTAATTAAAACCCTCCTGTAGCTTCGTTTACCTTGAGAATTAGTCCAAGTATTTTCCATCCTCTCTCTCCTCCTGTCCTTGCAGGCTGTAGCAGATGCTTTCACTTGTTTCTTCATTTTTTCACTCCTTGTTTCCTTACCCAAAGAATTTCTCCAACTGGATCCAAATGAAATTGCAGGAGCAATTTTAGGCAGACAGACTGGAATTACCCAAATAGGCATTTAGCCAGGATACGGAGATAATGCCCTTTATTCTTGCCAAAAGTGCCCTGGGATAGTTTCACAAGTGCCCAGGGCCTCCCCTTCAGATCTCAACTGAAAAACTGCATCTCCGTCACCACAGCTCCATAGCGCCACACTGTGACACTGCTTGAACACTGACTCCTTGGCCTTCTCTCCACTCAGTTTTGTCTTAATACTTCCTGATGGAGCCGATTAAACAGTTTGATACCGTTTTTTTTTCTTTGAAAAATGGTGTTTTGTGAAAAATTCTCAACATGATAGAAATGGACTGGTTGAGGAAAATGTTCCAGGGCATTTTTAATCATTGAAAATTGACATCATAAAAGAAAGGTTTCATGTCTCAAAACTGGCTTTCAGTCAACAAAACTTTTTGAAAACACAATTCAAAAGTTGGTTAAAAAGGAGTGTGGGAGAATTGTCAAAAGATAGAAAATGGATCCATTTTGAACCCTGCGAAGTGGAAATGATTTCAGTGTTCTTTGCACAATAGTGCTCCCGTCTTTCAACCACCTTTCCCCATTGCACCAGCACCTAGGCTCCTCTATTAGCGAGGACAGTAGTGTGGACAATGCACCAGCTCTTCTTGGTTGTTTCTACCTCCGAGGGCTTGCTCTGAGCAGGGTTAGATACAGCCTTATGGCTCTTGAGTCGCTAAACCATGGTGCTTGAGGGTGACTGTGTTCAGAGGAAAACGTATATTTGATTATGACTTGAAAATGTGCTCTTTCTTTAAGGTGAAGTGTTTGAATCAGGTGCTACAGGCCTGGCCTCCTCAATTGTTTTTCTCTGCCATCCCTGCAGTCTTGAGGGGTGAGCCAGGAGCTCTCTAAACAGTCGCTGTCTCTTCCAAAGACTCAGGCTGGGTTGTTGCTGTTGTTCATCCTTCGAGTTCGAAGATGACCATGACATCACGGGTTGGTTTGGTTTCTGTAAACGCATGAGTGGCTGATCAGGTCAATTTGACCTTTGAACTGTCTGTGGCACACTGAACAAGAGCTGTTGCTATAGGTCACTGGATTAACAGCGGCCATGCTGCTGTTATTGGATTTATGCTGCTGGTGCTTCTGCTCTGCCTCAGCGGTTCTCCTCCACTCACAGACTGTAGCTCCAGTATGGATGAGACTTCACCAGGTAGAACAACCATGAGCGAGATCTTCCCCAAACTCTGGGTCAATGTTGAAACACCTCAAGGATAACTTGAGGGAGTCTTTGAAACGTTTCTTCTGGCCTCCCTGAGAGCACTTTAGCTCACCACAGAAGATCTTCTTTGCCAGTCACTCATCTGACATTCTGGTGACATGGCCTGCCCATCTCACCTGTGATTTCATCAGCGGCGTAGGGATGCTTGGAATGCCGGCCCGTATGAGAACCTCAGTATCTGGAACCTTGTCTCGCCATCTTATCCTCATCAGTTTCCTCAGACAGCCCATGGGAAAGTGATTCAGCTTCATAACATGGTGTCTGTACACTGTCCAGGTTTCGCACGCATACATCACAGTTGGCAACACAATGGCTTTGTAGACCTGCCATTTTGTTTGTTGACTAATGCCTCTGCGCTCCCACACATTTGCATACAGTCTGCCAAAGGCCACACTTGCTTTGGTTTTACCATCGATGTGAACTGCACGTGACCGTGTACTGCGAAGGTCGGTGAACTTGTCCACTGTCTGGAGGGTTTGGCCATTCACTGTGATAGCAGGGTCTACGCAAGGCTTTCCTGGTGCAGGCTGATACATCACTTCCATCTTCTGTAGCGCCCCTGCTGGCTGCCTGCTGCATTGTAGGGGAAGGAGGCGAGTAGCGGCCTGCTTCCCTGCTGGGCTGTGGGAGTTCCAGTGAGAGCCGGATGGAAGCTCAACTGATCCTAGAGGAACAGTTAAAGCATTGACTGTGGCCCCTTCACCTTTTTGGAAATGATCGATTCAGCCGGGAAGGGGTTGGATGCCAGGGCCTCCACGGAGGTAAGGAAGTGTCTGCTGTACGGTAGACCCCCGCACCGTTGCCGTGGTACAGCAACAGCTGGAAACCATAGGAAAAAGCTCAGTGCAGACACAGCTATAGGAAAAAATGACATCTATTGAATTACCACCATCACCACTTCCTGGAAGATCAGTGGTTGTGCTTCTCAGGGGGAGGGTGTATCTCCCAGCCAAGTGTTGACTCATCCTGCCCCTGTTTTACCTGATGAGATCTAACAAGATCACAGTGCAAAGTAGCATTATTATCATTATTTGTATGACAGAAGCACCTAGGGCCCTATTGTCATGGATGCTGCAGACAGTCGCTACCCCGGAGCGCTTAGAAGCTACACAGACCAGACAGGCAAAAGGAAGGAGGGAAAACAGATAGAGAGGTGAAGTGACTTGCCCAAGTTCACACCGCAGGTCTGTGGCAGAGCCGGGAGTAAAAGCCAGGTCATTTGAATCACTGTGTAGCACCATCCCACTGGGCCACATTGCCTGCTGGTAGAGAGAACATCAAATTCCTCATGAATACTGAAATGCACCCAAGTTCACCCGAAATTAATAACAAACGGGGGGAGGGGAAGGGAGATCTTCTTGTAATTACTGTGTGACATATGCAACATATCCCCCATAAAGCACATTCTCAGAAATCGTCTCAGACGTGCCTATGAGCTATGCTTGATGTATTCATGGGCCTGCAGCTATTTTGGCTTACCTTGAAGCTTGGCAGTCTTACAGCGGGAGCATTAGCAAAGCTGTGTGAAAGCTAAAATTCTTCTCTGGGAGTCACCGTGGAATAAGAACAGAGATGCTGCCGAGCCAGGGCTGCGTACCCCACATCTTGTTGCTACTGATATTAATCTGCTAAACTTCAGATTTGCACTGAGCTGGGACTCAGAAGTTCGGAGACCAGGTCTACAGACTCGGGTGTCACCTTGGGCAGGTTACTTTCTCTTTGTGCCTTGGTGCCCCATCTGTAAAAGGGGACAAGTCAACTTTTTTTCCTACCACCCTTCCTCTGTCTTGTCTGTTTAGACCATCAGCTTTTGGGGACTGTCCCTTCAGGCACGTAATGTTGCCTAGTGTCTAGGGCTGTTGCCTAGGCCTATGGAGAGCTGGGTTCAATTCTCAGAACTTTTGTGACTTTTCTGGGTGACGTTGGGCAAGTCACTTCCCCTCCCTGTGCCTCAGTGTCCCCATTTGTAAAACGGGGTTAAGGACAGTGACCTCCATTGTAAAGTGCTTTGAGATCGACGCAGGAAAAGTACTGTACAACAGATAGGGGTTATTATGATGTGTACACTGCCTAATATAATGGGGCCCTGAACTTGGTTGGGGCCTCTAAACGTTAGGATGATGCAAATAATAAAGTGGGGATTTTGTCAGGATATGCCTTCATATAGAATCTTTTTCTGCATGGGGGAATTCCATCTGCATCATGTGTAAAGTTAAAGGAATCAGTGAAAAACTGCCTCTGTGAATTTCCGTGCCTTTCTTGTTGTGGTTTGAGATAAACATTAAGTCATAGCAGTGTAAATCCAGGGGAAGTTAGCCCATGCAAAGGGAATGGATGGATGGCAATCATATTACTGCTGCCCCTTACACCCACATTCTTGGTATTCTTTTGTGGAAGAGTCCTTAATTCTCGACCTCATGATGCATTCATCCTCTGCTTAATGCATAAGATGGTTAGACCATTAGGTAAGGACGATGTTATTTAGGTTATGTCTTGGAAGTCCCAGCACCTGGAAACTATTCTCCTTTGTGGTTTTCTGACTGACTTCAGAGAGTCAGAATTATGGCTGGGCCATCCGCTCAGAAAAACCTAAACCAGTCCCCAGCAAACCTTATAGCCTGGAAGATCGTAGTGAAGGTCTAAAAATGTCACCCTCACTTCATCAATATGTGCCATTTCCTGCCAGAAACCAGACTGGTGAGTCATGTGTGATATATATTTTGTACTTTCTTCTTCGTATCAGACTGCACCATATGGCACTAAAACCATCATTTAATGTGGAATTATGAAGCTAATGGAATGTGGAGAATGAGGTCTTGCTTTCCCATTGGTCACCATACCAGTCTTTATGCGCAAGGGAAAGACCAAGCTTGTAAACAGAGCTCTGTGTCCATAGAAACATCCAGATTAACTTTTCAGTTTAATCGCAGTAAAATAATTGGCTTTTTTTTTCTATACATTTTAAAAACTAATTTCCACAGTTCATCAGAGTAATGATGACCTACAGGTCAGGCATTTTTTGCCAGTGAAGGACTAGTTGGGTTTGGTTTTGTCTCCATCCAGACATTAACTGCCCACTAAAAGCCTAACCTGGGGTGAAATTCTGGGTCCACTGAAGTCACTGGGAGTTTTGTCATTCATGTCAATAGGACCAGGATTGCACTCCTGGAGTTCATTATTCCTTAGCAGCCTGATCCTCAGAGGTACTGAGCTCCTCTACCCTCCTACGGTTCTGGCTCTGCTTTCACAATCTATCTCCAGCCCTTTCCTACTCTCAGTTGCGGTGCCTCCAGGCTCTCACCGTTCCCCCTTTACACCCCTTTCCTGGGTGGATATCATCCAGTCACCCAGCTGCAACATCTCTCAGGTCTACCTCGCCAGACCCAACCTGGTTCCATACTCTATCCACTCCCACATCTCAGCCTGACCCTCAGGCATCTCCTCCTGGATGTCTTGCCCCCAGTTTAAACTTGACATGGCCGAGAGTGAACTCTTGATCTTTCCTCCCCACTCCCCCATTCTCCGTCACTGTTGCTGGCAGCACAAAACTCCTCGTCATTCATGCCTTCAAACTGAGTGTCATCTTTGACTCCCCGCATTCCACATGTCCAGGCAGTGTCCAAACTGTGTTGCTTCTTCCTCCATTACCTTTCTTACCTTTAATTTCTCTCTACATACGAATTCTTGTCTAAACCCCTATCATCTCATCTGGTCAGTTCTTGTCCACCATCTCATCTCTCATCCAAGCCTCATCGTCTCATAGCTTGATTACTGCAAGCTCCTGCTCCCTGACTTTTCCAACATCCACAATATCCTATTCCCCTTCCCCTCTTTAGTCCATACACAACATAGCTGCCAAGATCACCTTCCTTACCCATCACTCTGAATATGTCACTACCCGCTTTGAGGGCCTGATACAACACCCACTGATGCCAATGGGATTGTGAGCTTTGTTTCAATCAGGCTCTGAAGGGCTGGCTCCTTATTTTCTACTCCATCAAGTTCAAGTTTCTTATCGCAGTCTTTAAGGCTCTTCCCAACTCTTCCTCTTCCTGCATATCTGCTTTGCTCCTCCATTTGTCCCACAAATTCCTTCCACAAAGGTCTCCCTGCTTCCTTCTACGCTGGCCATGAGCATGGAACTGAACTAATCTGTCAGGCCTCTGTTCTCTTCCACTTCAAGTTATTCCTCAAGACCCACTCTGTCCGTGATGCCTGCAAGAAATGAATGACCTAAGCATTGGCAATGCCATGGGATGGGTGAAGAGATGATTCACTTAGTTACTGAGTGGCTAAAAAAATAAATCGAGGCCCAAAGGCCCTGATCCAAAGCCCACTCAAGACTCCCAGGTTTTCCATTGATTTCAGTGAGCTTTGGATCAGACCCATAGTTTAGAGCCATCAAGTTGTGCATGCAGACAACTTATTAACCAATGTCATGACTTGAACTTATGATCATTACTCTCATACTCCTTTATTTACCATTATTAATTGTTGGTACTAATCAGGGTCCTGTTGTATGCTAGGTGCTGTAGAAACACATAGCGAGAGACGGTCCTTGCCCCAAACTAAATAGAGAAGACCCACAAAGCCACAGAGATACCCTCCAAAGTAGGACATATGCATTCTTTGGGACAAGGACCATGTCTTCCTTCCTGTGTGTTTGTGCAGTGTCCAGTGTCATGAGGCCTTGATCCTGATTGGAGCCTCTGGCTGCTACTGGAGTACGCATAATTAATAATATGCCCATCTCGAGGCATAACATATGCAGAAAACCAAACTAATGTAAGTGACTAGTTAAGGACCTGATCAAAAGTTAATGGAAAGACTTTAATAGTGTTCAGATCAGGCTGTAAAGTTTCATGTTGAGGTCACTTATGGTAACAAGTAAATGCAAAATCACATGGCGGGGGGAAGTGACAGCAGTGCTCCAAAACCCCTCTGCTGCTTTGAGAGACAGGGCTGTTGTTCTCAGAATGGTGCCTGCATGGAGATCACATTGCATATGATACGTTGTCACAACACAGCAAACAAGAAAGGATTGGAGCAGTTGAATGGCATTAGGGGGGCATGGTGGGGGGCACCCAGAAGTTTTAAATATTTTGGAATCTGTAATTATTTTTGCTTGGGCTTCATTTTTAGCTAGGCTTAACTATTCCCTCCACAATGCTTTTTCATAAAGAGATCAAGCCCATTGTTTATAGAGTTTGCTAACAAGAGCCCCTGGTTGTGGGGTCACAGCAGAGTGATTCAATTACAAGGCTGGACAATAAAAGCTCAATAAAGAAACTCAAATCCTGACTAAATTCTTTTTTTTTTAATTATTATTATTATTAAAAAAAAAAAAAAGGCGAACGCTGCCAGATTGGGAATTTACGTTGCACAGAAGAATGATCTGATCTCTCGGAGTAGCACGGTGCAAATTAAAAGAGGTTTAGCGTTAAGTGTTCGTGGCACAAAAGCAATGTTAAGGACCGGCAATCAGCTTAGGTTGGCTAAGCCTAAATACGGACAAATCATGTAATGGGCAGTACCCCTGGCAGTACCACGCAGAGCCCTGCCAGATGTGTTCTCTAAGGTTTACAGCCGGGACACAGAACAACCCAATGTGTTTGGGTGGAGGTGGCGCTTTTTGGGCCACCTAGTGTTCTGATATCTGCCTCACACAGTCTGTTTTTCCTTCAGAGATTTTTTTTAAGGCCAGAAGGGACTATTATGATCATCTAGTCTGAACTCTGCTATAACACAGGTCGGAGAATTTCACCAAGAGGTTCCTGCATCAGGCCCGTAACTTCTGGTTGAGCTAGAGCAGGGCTGGGCAAACTACAGCCCGGGGACCGCATCCGGCCCTCCAGATGTTTTAATCCGGCCCTTGAGCTCCAGCTGGGGAGTGGGGTCGGGGGCTTGCCCCGCTCCGCATGGCTCCTAGAAGCAGGGGCATGTCCCCCCTCCAGCTCCTACACGTAGGGGCAGCCAAGGGGCTCCGCACGCTGCCCCCACAGCTCCCATTGGCCGGGAACCGTGGCCCATGGGAGCTTCAGGGGCGGAGCCTGCAGACAGGGCGGTGCGCAGAGCTGCCTGGCTGCACCTCCCGGTAGAAGCCGGAGGGGGGACATGCCGCTGCTTCTGGGAGCTGCTTGAGGTAAGCACCACCCGGAGCCTGCACCCCTGACCTCCTCCTGTACCCCAACCCCCTGCCCCAGCCCTGATCCCCCTTCCTCCCTCCGAACCCCTCGGTCCCAGCCCAGAGCACCCTCCTGTCCCCCAACCCATCATCCCTATCCCCAGTTGGAGCCCTCACTCCACCCCGCACCCCAATCCCCAATATCGTGAGCATTCATGGCCTGCCATACAATTTCTATACCCAGATGTGGCCCTCGGGCCAAAAAGTTTGCCCACCCCGAGCTAGAGTATCTCTATATGAAAGACAACCAGTCTCAATGTAAAGATTTCAAGTGATGGAGAATCCTCCACATCCCTAGATACATTGTCCCAATGGTTAATACCCCTACAATTAAAATGTTGAGGCTTATTTCTAGCCAGAATGTGTCCAGCTTCAGTTTCCAGCCATCGGGGTCTTGCTATGCTTCTGTCTGCTAGATTAAAGAGCACTCTCCTATCAGAAATCTTCATCCCATGTAGGTGCTTATAGACCGTGATCAGGTCACCTGTTAACCCATCTCTTTGTTAAGCAAAGTAGATAGAGTTCCTTTAGTCTCTCTCAGGCTGATTTTATGGACCTCAGATGATTCGTGTAGCTCTTTTCTGAACCCTTTCCTGTTTATTAGCGTCCTGTTTTGTCCCATTCACATGCCTGTGGGTTGTCAAAGTCACAGTGGCAAAACACTGTTAAGAATCAAATATGGCTGGGAAAAGATCCCCAAAGAGCAATGTGGAGATTGCTTTTATTAATGGATTTAGTCATGATGAAGGCCAACTCCTGTAAGAAATGGGCCAGGCTCCAGAAAGTGGCTTCAGCTGAGGACCAGCAGGGGACCACTCAATGGGGAACACACAGCGAGGTGGAGCTGTGAAGGTACTGGAGGCTGGTAATCATTCAGAATAGCCAGCATCATGGCCCCAGTGCATCAGCCATGGCACGTCCAGTTTATGGGAGGGTGAACTAGTTCATGTCAAATCAGATCTGTTCTGAACATGGAAGTCAGCCTTAATGGAGCAAGTTTGTTCAGCTTTTTGGTCCCCTTGTTATTCTCATTCATGCCTCTATACATATTGCAGCACCATGGCTGGAGGCAAAAGGATGCTCATGTGGATATTTTCAGCCCCTCCTCTCCCCCCGGAATGAAGACATTCCCGAGATGTCACGAGAAGGCCCCGTTTTCATGAGATGTTTAGCCTCCCTTTGGAAATGTGGATAGTCTAACTACTGCGACCACCACCATACACTCAGCATTTGCCACTGCACAGTGATGTGGCCTCTTCTAATACAGGAAGGCATCACAGTTATGGATAGCATAATGCTGAGTTTTCAATATCACCTGCTATATATGAATCCACTTTTTTTGGGTGCCTTGGAACCATTCAACCCTTCACTGGACATTAATGTTATAATACTGTTAGCTCTATGGCAGTGGTTCTCAACCTGCAGGCTGCATGCGGCCCAATTAGGACACAGCTTTGGCCCAGCTGTGTGGTAAAGGAGTTTTGAGTTTGGGGGCTATACAATGCTGTTATCCTTGCTGGGAAATGAAGGACCAAGAAAACTCCATTAAACATGCCTGAGGTGAGAGGTCACCTGGACAAAGAGCAGAGGGAGGCACAGTTGGATCAGGTAGCCTGGATAGGGCGTAATGGAGAGGAAGAGCAGTTTCTATCTTTTGCTAGGAGTGCCCTGCTCGTGGAAAGGCCTGTGCGGGGCTCCATATGCCACTGATCTTTCTGAATGCTTAGCATGGCCATGAGCCTCGTTTGAGGTAGCATGCTGAGCTGAGACAGGTTGTGCTGAAGCCCCAGAGAGCAGCAACTTAGCTGAAGGACTGCGGTGTGGACCCCTGCACCCGAAGAGCACCCCTTTACATCAGGGCCCAATGCTTCAGGTGTCTTTGTCACCAGGGCCTCATGCAGGCCATCTGCCTCTGTGTGTAATTCAGCCCTCTGGCTGAGAAGGATCTACGTCAGAGCCCTTCTGGGGGAACAAAAGCTCAAATCAATGTCCCAAAGCCTCTCAACAATCAGCCCTTCCTCAGGGCTCTGTCTTCAACCTCCTACTCTAGAGTCTTTTTTCCCCGTTAGTCCCTCAGGCTACCTGCCGGAAGCATCTGCTCTCCTGTGGACCTCTGGTTCCTCTTTTCAGAGTGAACTCTCTCCCCTTTCTTGAGGCCCAGGTGTCAGTTAAGTTGTCACCTGTAGCCTCCCAGTCCCACCCCTCTGACTGAGAAACAATGAATTAGATGCATCTATTGCACCTGTGCTATCATTAATAGACTACTAAGCCTCCCCCACACCTTTTCCAGGTCGTGATGGGGTTTCACCCTATTACAATTCTTCTTCCCAGCAATCAAAGCTGAAATCACTTCTACTGCCCAGACAACACACTTCCCTTTGGTGCTGGAGACAGGCCTGCCTGAGTTCTTGGATTCTGCCAACTCTGGACAAGGAAACTGTGACTGGGGAGCAGGGAAGGGGTTAGAATGTATCTGACACTCTCAGTCATGAGAGGAGGAGGACTGAGGTGAAGATTACTGCCAAGACAGCCTGGGGCTGGGAGTCTTACTGAAGAGATTTATTAATTGTGGCTGGTTCCAAGTTTATTGTGTCACCTTTTCCCCCATCTCCAGTAAAGTTCTCTTTGTTTTAAATCCCGAGACTCAGTGCTTGTGAAAATGCTGCTTATTCAGGGCATCTAGGGGAGGTAATTTAGTTTCCCAGGTTTCTGGTGAGGGCGCAAGCGGGTAATGTTTAATTTTTTTGAAGGAACCCGTAGAAATTGAACCTAGCTCTTTTTTTGTTGTTGACACCAGGCAGAAGGGTTACATTATTATTTATTATTGTTATTGTAGTCCCTAGAGGCCCAACCGAGATCAGGCTCTATTGTGTTAGGTGCTGTACGCACAATGAGCGACAGTCCCTTCCCTGAAAAGCTTCCAGTCTAAACAGACAAGAGAGACAACGGATTGCAGAAAAGATGTGGTATTATCCCCGTTTTACAGGTGAGAAACTGAGGCTTAGGTCTTGTTTACTTGGGAAAGTTGCATCTGTTGAACTTAAGTAGGTTTTTAAACTAATTTGGTTAAACCAGCTTTAACTGGGGTGTGGACACTCTTATGGTGGTTTAAAAGTAGCTTATTTTGGTTGAGTTAAACTTGCTGCTAGTCAGCTTGGGCTAAACCAAAAGAAAAAAGGCACTCAAACAGAAACATTGTTTCCTCCTTTCCTAAGTTGATCCTAAAGTCTGTACAAACACATAATATGGTCCCTGTCGCAAAGAACTGAAATACTGCTACTAATTAACAAAGACTGGTCAATGTGGAGTAACCTATTTCACTATAGAGTAGCCGATGGCCTTATCGCCTCTTTCCTTGTTGAATATTCTTCTCACGTGATATGCCTGTTCCTAAGCACACAACCACTGTGTAGGTGAGGAAGGGTGGTGAAGTGGTTAGGGTGCTCACCTCGGCAATGGAAGACCTGGCTTCATGTCCTAGCTCTGCCACATACTTTTTGTGTGACCCTGGGCAAGTCACTCAGTCTCTTTGTACTTCAGTTCTCCTTGCGTAAAATGGGTCAATAGTACTTTCTCACTTTACAGGGGTGTGATGGAGAGAACTACATTAAAGAGTGAAGTGCTCAATATTATATAAGCACCTAGAGAGATGTGCCTGGTTGCCCTCTACTGGATGGGATCAGTGGGGCTCAGTTTTGTAGTCTGATGCCCTATATTGCTGGTGAAGTCTCCTTCAACTTAACTGGTAGAGGTTAGTGCATTTGAAGGAGGAGGGCCTAGGCTCTGTTCCCTCTTCCCCTATGAAGTAAGGAATGATCCTGGTGCTTAGCACAGTAAGGAGGTGGGGAGATGGATTTTATTTTTAACCATACTGATTAAAACTAATTGCAATGAATATAGACTGGTCAAGGCAGAAGCCATCACAGAAGACAATGCAACTTCTCCTTTGCTCATAGAAACTCCCGGAGCCATGGATTTCTAGTCAGTGTATATACATTTTTTTTTAATTAAGCTTTTCTCTTTAGAACAGTCGAGCGCTGAATCTGACTGAGTTACCTTGGAAGTTTCTGGCCCCCTGCTATATTCCATGAACTTCACTCCCTGCAATGTGGCATTGCTTTATATTTCACAGCACCCATAATGTGGATTTATCAAAGTTCACCATGGCAACACCCAGGCAGTCCGAGACAAGTATGCATATGAGCCTAGAAACAGGACAAAACAAACTGAAATTGCCTTCTCTGCCCCCCCCCCATCCCTTCCTTCGACCCCTAACTCTGACAAATTCTGTATTATCTCAGAAGTGATTGTAAAGCAGAGGATAGATAGTTCACAAGGCATCTAGCACATACAGTGAGGAAATCGATCTATTGATGTATATACACACTGTATGCATAGGATCATTAGATCTATAGGTAACTGTGCAGGGTAATTGTATTGGCATGTGTGAATCCTGAGAATCAGAAACTCCTAATATTTGTTTTGGCTATGTTTCCATGGTAATAAGTGCCCTTGCTATTAATTCTCAAGTTTATTACTATGCTTTATTCCTGGTACTGGGAGTATCCAAACATAATTAAGAATCCATGTTTCACATATGTATATGAAATCTGAAATTATGAATTATATAATATTTTCCCTCCAAAAAAGTGATTACGAACTTTGGGAGACTCAATATTTTTTATTTTTTTTTTGGTGGGGGCGGGGTGTGTGTGTGTTTCCAACTTTTGAAACACATTAAAGAGACCTGAATTTCAGAGATTCAGGTGTTAAAGTTCAGTACTTTTGGAAAATAGGGCACTTTTAATGTGCGTCAACTAGGATCCCAAAAAATGGAGGGTCAAAATCACTGGTCAGTTCTGCAAATCGTGTAGATTCTCCGTTTTAATGTAGATATACAGATATGTGATTTTAGAGTATTATTAAGCTTCAAAGTCAAACACTCAGAAACGAGAAAATGCCAGGGTTAAGGTTGCCTGTGCAACCTTAATTCAGCCCGCTTGTGCATTTACATCATGACAGTCTTTAATTACATGACCGCACACTATTTTTTTCCCCCCCCACAGGATCCCTGCCTCATTCGGTGCACAGGATGGATAGTGCTCACTTAGTGAGCAGCTATTCAATATTTTGTTTTCTCCTTGTTGTTTCAGGCTGTATCCCCATATTTACTGCACACTATTCAAACCCTGCTCTGAATACAGAATTATTAACTTCCTCATGGGCATTTTCTATGGTGCTCATCTCCATAGGAATTATTTGGGAAAAGTTCTCTGGTCTGTGTTATGCATGAGGTCAGACAAGATGATCACAATGGTCCTGTTTGGCCTTGGAATCTATGAATAGTATCCGAATGCTTCACAAATGTTAATGAATTTATCTTTACAACAACACTGAGATTTAGAGGTGGTATTATCCCAATTTTATAGATGGGGAACTGAGGCACAGAGAAATTAAGGTCAAAAGTAGGCACTAATTTTTGGGCCCCCAATTTGACACCTCTAGGATTTGATTTTTTCAGAGTACGTAGCATTATATAGCTAACATATTTATATATGTGACCGCCTGTGAAAAGTTGGTTTAAGCGACTTGCCCAACATCACATGGGAACTCTGTGGCAGAGGCAGGGATAGAATCCAATTCTCCAAGCCAGCATTCAACTATCTTAACCACAAGACCATCCTTTTTCTTCTTGCAATCCCGTGTCTCATACACTACATATCTTTCAACTTCTGCAAATGAAGCAGGAGTCCTACAGACAACCCAATTCATCCTCAGAGCACGTCCGTCCTATGCATTGAATGAGGCAGGGTGCCTGTGGGAAATGTAGTATATGATCATGGAAGTAAAGGCTGCAGCATAATGCATATGCACAAGAGGACCGAATTAAGATTGCATAGGCCATTTGCGGGATTTGAAACAATTTTTTAATTTGATATTGAAGCTAATTTATAATGTGTGTGTGTGTGGGGGGAATTGAAATGTTTCAATTGACGTAATCCCAACATTTTTTTCACTGTGGAAACATTTTCAAGAATTTTGACTTTTTGCCCTGTTTCAGGACAGGAAATACTTTGGAAAATCTCACGGGATGGGAAAAACGTCTCCTGCACAGCTCTAATCAGCAAGGTTGGAACATTTAGCTCCTTTCCCACCTGAGCTAAAAGAATAACTGATAGCAGTAGTAGGTTGCTATCTTCTATGGACCAGCAATATAGGGACCTGGGACACTTTGCCAGTGGGTTTCACAGATGTTTGCTGTCTCCAGAGGAAGGATGAGACTCCAAAATCTTGGTTTCCATTTCAGGCTCTCGAGGAGTGTGTGCTCTAGTGGCTCAAACTCTTCTGCCTTTACCCCCAAGTTTGATCCCTTCTAACCTGTCCCCTCTAACCTGTCCCTATCCAGTCTCTTTCCCCATCACTGCCTGGCTCCTTGTCCCTGTCCCATTCTCCTTCTGACCCCAGTCTCCACTCCTGAGGCTTTCTCCCAGTCTCCTTGCCCAGCCAGTCTCAGTTCCCCACTCCCAGCTACCCTTCTGATCTGTTTCTCCTCTATCCCTCCCCGACACGGCTACCTCTCTGATACCTCCCCCACTGTCTCCCAGTCCTAGTCTCTGTCCTCAGACTCCTCATCCAAGCTCAGTCTCCTCTACCCCATCGCCTAGTTCTTTGCCCCAGTCTCCCTGGCTCCTTGTCCCAGCCTCTTTGCCCAGCCAGTTCCCAGTCTACCTTTGCACCCCAGCTCCTTCTCAGACCTGTTTCCCTTCCCCCCACTGGTTTCTCCTCCCAGTCTCCTTGTCCAGTTATTCCCAGGCCCCCTCTCTCCTCAGCTCTTCATCTGATCTCAGTGTTCCCTCCCAGCCCACTGGCTTGCAGTCCCAGCCCCCGGTTTTCCTCACTGGCTCCCAGTCTTCTTGCCCAACTAGTCCCAGTTTCTCCTCTTCCAAGTCACAGTTTCTCTCCCCCCACCCAGTATAAGAACATAAGAACGGCCGTACTGGGTCAGACCAAAGGTCCATCTAGCCCAGTATCCTGTCTACCGACAGTGGCCAATGCCAGGTGCCCCAGAGGGAGTGAACCTAACAGGCAATGATCAAGTGATCTCTCTCATGCCATCTATCTCCACCCTCTGACAAACAGAGGTTAGGGACACCATTCCTTACCCATCCTGGCTAATAGCCATCAATGGACTTAACCTCCATGAATTTATCCAGTTCTCTTTTAAACACTGTTATAGTCCTAGCCTTCACAACCTCCTCAGGTAAGGAGTTCCACAAGTTGACCGTGCGCTGCGTGAAGAACTACTTCCTTTTATTTATTTTAAACCTGCTGCCTATTAATTTCATTTGGTGACCCCTAGTTCTTGTATTATGGGAATAAGTAAATAACTTTTCCTTATCTACTTTCTCAACTCACTCATAAATCTCAACTCGCTCCTTCTTCCAATCTATGCCTGTGCCTCACCCCTGGTCTATATTTTGTCCTGATTGCATTTGAGTCAGATGGCTTCCTCCTCCATGTTACCTTGGTGCCAATATGTGTGTGGAGGGAGTTCCCTGAAAGCCACAAGCGAGAGAGGGACTCCCTGATCTCAGTTCCAGTGCCTGGCCCTGCCCCAGCCTGGAGCAGGCATTACAGGAAAAATCCAGCTACACCCTTGTAGCCCTGTGCTGGAGAATGCTCAGTCACTCTGTGGGGATGGTGCATGCACCGTCTGGTCAGCACTAGGAGTGGAGAGGTGATGGAGCATGCTCTGTGAGGATAGAATCCTTGGAGATTTTAGTGCTAAAATAGACAAAGTCTCTACAGAGCATGTGCAAACTGTGCTCCCCCCCCCCAACATGACTTATAACTTGGCCAAAATTGAGCAGATTCTGACCGAGATGACACAAGGCACATCCCTGAAACAACAGCCACCTCCCTGCCAAATTTCCAGTCCATGGGGATGAGAGAGCTAGTCAAAGAAAAGATCTCAAGCATTTGATAGCATGAGGAAAACCATGTTTCCCTGGCCTCATCCGCAAAAATGTCTGAATGGTTTTGGGTGAAATTTTCAGAATAATCACGATAACGATCATCCGGGTGAGGCAGACATCTAACATGGAAAACTTTGCCCCAAAGAGTTAAAGTCTGGCAAAGTTTTAAGAAACCAAAAACAGGGAAGTGTCAGGCAACCTTAATAGTAGGTGGTGCTACCAGTCATGCTTATAATCTCTTTAAAACTTACCTCCACTTGCTTCAGACCATTTGGCTATGATTGGAATCATCCCTGCACAGCAATACTCCCAGAATCTCCTCAGACTCCAAGAGATGTTGTGACCAGAGTCCCGGGGGTCCACACTGAGATTGCTCAATTAGGGCAAACTGCAAAGAATGGGGCAGACAATTCCCAAAACGGCTGGTTATTCTAACACTTGGATCCACCAAGCCAGCAACAAAACAGCTTCCACAATACCTTACTGGTTACCCAGAAGCTGAAAATACAGTTCCTTTAAAGCAACCCAGCCTTGAGCTCCCACCACCAGACAGCCAAGTCAAATATGAAGAGGATTACTGAAAATCTTGTTCATCGTATAAAAAGTTCTACCAATCCCAAAGGATTGGATACATTACCCACCAAGTTAATGAATATTTCAGATCTTACCCAAATACACACTTACAGCCATTTCTTAATAACTAAACTAAAAATGACTAAAAAAGAAAAGAGTATTAGTTAAAAGATTCATTATACATACAGGTAGGAATAGAGTTCTTAGGTCCGTTTCATAGTAGAAATGGTGAGCTTTTGAATTAAAGAGAGTCTTTTCCCGAATCAGTTCATCAGGTTATAGTTTAATCAATCTTCAAATATCCAATATCAGGGTGATCCAGAATGGAATGGAAGACCTCAGTCTTGCAACTCAAACTTCCCCTGACAAAGCTTAAGCAGATCTGAGATGAAAGGATCAGGGCCCAAGATTTCTTTATACAGATCAATGGAAGGCTATTATCAACCTCTTGACAGCAAGCATTCCTTGGGTGAGGCAGAATTGTACCAGAAAAATATGAATGATAATTAGGAATTGTTTAAGAACACAGTCCCAAAATTGAGGAAGATGGTCATATTGGTTAAAAAACTGACGTGGTTCAGAGGAGAAGTGAAGGCAGCTATAAAAAAAAAAAAAAAAGGCCAACAAATGGAAGAAAGTGGAAGTTGATGATAACAAATAAATCAGAAGCTAGGAATTGTAGAAAATTGATAAGGGAAAGAAAGGGACACAAAGAGAAATCTATGGCCAGCAGAATTATGGACAATAAGAAGGCATTTTTTCAGTAGATTAGGAACAAAAACAATCCTAACAATGGTATTGGTCCATTACTAGATGGAAATGGTAGAACTATCAATAATAATGCAGAAAAAGCAGAAGTGTTCAATAAATATTTCTGTTCTGTGTTGTGGGGAAACAACTGATGTAGTTGTGATGGTCTGTACCTCGGGGGAACACCCTGCACGCCCATGTTCATCCTTATAATATGATTGTGTGGTATCCAATGCAAAGTTTGTCATGTTGAGTGTCTTCGGAAAGCTCATGATCCACTGAGCATTGTTGTTATAGTAATGCTATAGGTTGTAATTTCATGTATATAATTATGAGGCTGAAAATGTGTCCTCATGGCTTAAAACAAGCCCAGGCAAAACTCTCCAGGAGCAGAGGCCCAGGCAAAACTTTCCAGGAGTAGAGGGGAAGTTCACACCGCATCAGGGCATGTATGGGACAAACCCAGCCCAGCCTCACAGGAACAAAGGACACTGACCTAGGCAGCAACAAAGGATCTGTTGGACTCTCGAGTGAGTCGCCCCCCTTCCCTTGGTCAGTTTGGGCCTGCGATGAGGTAATGCTCACCTGACTTTGAAGGGGGGGGGCAAAGCCAAGAGGGGAGAAAGAACATGATAAAAGGGAGAGACATTTGCCATGTGCTCTCTCTCGCTCTCTCTTCCACGTCCATCTACAGACACCACCACCAAGCGACTGAAGCGCAGATCAAAGGGGCGAGCCTGGCTGAAGGGCAACCAGCCAGCCTGTGGTGAGAAGCATCTAAATTTGTAAGGGCATTGAAAGTGTTAAGATCAGCTTAGAATGCGTTTTGCTTTTATTTCATTTGACCAAATCTGACTTGTTGTGCTTTGACTTATAATCACTTAAAATCTATCTTTTGTTTATTCTACCTGAAGCCGTGCCTTTGGTTTGAAGCGTGTCAGAGACTCCCCTTGGGATAACAAGCCTGGTACATATCAATTTCTTTGTTAAATTGATGAACTCATATAAGCTTGCAGCGTCCAGCGGGCATAACTGGACACTGCAAGACCGAGGTTCCTAGGGTTGTGTCTGGGACCGGAGATATTGGCTAGTGTCATTCGGTTGCACAATCTCCAAAAGTGCTCACTCACGTAGCTGGGAGCAGCTTACATGCCAGAGGCTGTGCGGGAACAACCCGGGAATGGGGGTTCTCACAGCAGAGCAGGGTAAGGCTGGCTCCCAGAGTCGAGGACTGGAGTGACCTAGCAGATCGCTGGTCCAGATAACACCAGGGGAACGTCACAGTAGTCACATCATATGACAACTTTCTTTCCATTCTATTAGTATCTCCAGAGGATATTAAACAGCAGCTACTAAAGTTAGACATTTTAAAATGAACGGGTCCAGATAACTTGTGGATGCAAGTTTTAAAAGAGTTGGCTGAGGAGCTTGCACAACTATTAATGTTGATTTTTTTTTTCAATAAGTCTTGGAACACTGGGGAAGTTCCAGAGGACTGGACGAAAGCTAATGTTCTGCCAGTATTTAGAAAGGGTAAATAGGATGACATGTCTAATCATATGCCTGTCATCTGACACTGATCCTGGGCAAGATAATGGAGTGGCTGTTATGGGACTCATGTAATAAAGATTTAAAAGAGGGAGGAAAGATAGTATTGTGGTTAAAACACTGGCCTGAGCACGGGAGACCTGGATTCAATTATCAGCTCTGCTAGAGACTTGTCTGAGAACATATATTGAATAGAATAGACCATGGCCACGTAATTTAATGTCTCTTTGCCTTAGCACCCCGTCTGTAAAATGGGGATAATGCTTCCTTTTTCCCACTTCCTGTCTTGTCTATTTAGATGATTAGATCCTGAGGGTATCTCTGTCTCTGATCAGCACAACAGGACCCTGATCTTAGTGGCTCTTCCAGACATGACTATAATGAAAATAATGTAAGGTATTCCATGTGCAATTGTGCCATTGCCCACTGGAACAGGTGAATCTATCCTGACTCATCTCTTCTTGTGCTTTAAATCCAAAGGTCTGGATGGATCTCCACTTTTTCTTAACACCCACATACGGAATGTGCTGATTTCTCCATTCTTATCTTCTTGTTTGTATTGTTCGGTGCCTTTACGTTTCCCATGCTAGTAGTTGGATGGGACCCACCTAACCATTGCCTGTTAACATATGCTTCTCAATAATTCTGTGCATTAGCTTTGAATACTAGCCTCCTCCTAGACAAAAACAATGAGGGGGGAATTTGGCCCTGGGGATTGGCTATAAAAGTTTTTTTTACTATCTTCTAAACTCAGCACCTCTTGACATCTGGCAACAAGGAATAAGAACACAATCACGGTTGCTGAAGGGAGGGTCATGCAGGTATTGTGTTTGAGCTAGTTACATTTTTTTTTAAAAGATTCTCAATTAATAGTCTTAGGAAGAGTCTGATGAACAGGTATTTAAATGACGCTGTGTATTCTGGCACCTGCTATGGGGCAGTACCAAGCAATTATGAAGTATTGGGAGTGGAGATATGGAGCAGACTATACCCTGGAGACTGGGTCTGGACGTGATGAGAACAATAACCCATCTCAGTGACAGGAGAAGGAATTCTTAAAAACATCCCAATTTTTCAATAATAATAATAATTAATTAATTTTATCCAATGTCAGGTACCGGAATAAGTTCCAGGTTAACATTAATGGCTGGAGACGTCTGCTGAACAGAAAAGGCACAGCACAAGCAAAATCACTGCAAATGTTCCCCACATGTCAACTATGGAGAGGACTGCTTTTCTCTGGGAAGGGATTTCAGCCTCTTCTGTGCTCATCTCTTAACCGGACAATCCCTACGTAAAAGAATAAATGGACACAAATCGGACATCAGGAATGGTAACATACCAAAGCCAGTAGGAGAGCACTTCAGTCCCCCTGGACATTCTAGAACAGATTTAAAAGTAACTATTCTTGAACAAAAAATCTTCAGAAACAGACTTCAAAGAGAAACAGCAGAACTAAACTTCATTTGCAAATTTAACACCGTTAATTTGGGCTTGAATAGGGACTGGGAGTGACTGGCTCATTACAAAAGCAGCTTTGCCTCTCCTGGAATTGACACCTCCTCATCTATTATTGGGAGTGGACCACATCCACCCTGATTGAATTGGCCCTGTCCACACTGGTTCTCCACTTGCGAAGTAACTCCCTTCTCTTCATGTGTCCTTATATAATGCCTGCGGCTGTAACTTTCACTTCATGCATCTGAAGAAGTGAGGTTTTTTACCCATGAAAGCTTATGCCCAAATAAATCTGTTAGTCTTTAAGGTACCACCGGACTCCTTGTTGTTCTTGATCTCCATGTTGACAATGAAAGCACAGGCACAATGCATTTCCAGTTGTGAAGGCTGGCTGTGTGATGAACTGTCGACACTTTGAGATAGCAGAGTTCTGGGTCTGGATACATTGGACCTATATCCATTGCACTGGAAAAGAGGGAGATCAACCCAGTGATAGAATGCACATAAGAACAGCCATACTGGGTCAGACCAAAGGTCCATCTATCCCAGTATCCTGTCTTCTGACAGTGGCCAATGCAGGTGCCTCAGAGGCAATGAACAGAACTGGTAATCATCAAGTAATCCATCCCCTGTCACCCATTCCCAGCTTCTGGTATACAGAGGCTAAGGACACGTCAGAGCATGGTTTTGCATCTCTGCCCATCCTGGTTAATAGCCACTGAAGGACCTATCCTCTTGTTCTTTTTTGAAAACTGTTATATACTCGGTCTTCACAACATCCTCTAGCAAAGAGTTCTTCCGTTGTGTGAAGAAATACTTCCTTTTGTTTGTTTTAAACCTGCTGCCTATTAATTTCATTTGGTGATCCCTAGTTCTTGTGTTATGAGAAGGAGTAAATAACACTTCCTTATTTACTTTCTCCACACCAGTGATGATTTTATAAACCTCTATCATATCCTCCCTTAGTCATCTTTTTTCCAAGCTGAAAAGTCCCAGTCTTATTAATCTCTTCTCATATGGAAGCCGTTCCATACCCCTAATAATTTTTGTCACCCTCTTCTGTACCTTTTCCAATTCCAATATATCTTTTTGAGATGGGGCGATGAGATCTGCACGCAGTATTCAAGATGTGGCTGTACCATGGATTTATATAGAGGCAATAAGACATTTTCTGTCTTTTTATCTATCCCTTTCCTAATGAGTTCCAACATTGTTAGCTTTTTTGACTGCCACTGCCCATTGAACAAATGTTTTCAGAGAACTATCCCCAATGACTCCAAGATCTTTTTCCTAAGAGATAACAGCTAATTTAGACCCCATCATTTTATATGTACACTTGGGATGATGTTTTCCAATGTGCATTACTTTGCATTTATCAACATTAAATGTCACCTACCATTTTGTGGTCCAGTCACCCAGTTTTGTGAGATCCCTTTGTAACTCTTTGCATTCTGCTTTGGATTTAACTATCTTGAGTGATTTAATAGCATCTGCAAATTTTGTCTCCTCACTGCTTACCCCTTTTTCCAGATCATTTATGAATATGTTCACTAGTACTGGTCGCAGTACAGACCCCTGGGGGACATCACTATTTACCTTGCTCCATTCTGAAAATTGACCATTTATTTCTACCCTTTGTTTCCTGTCTTTAACCAGTTACTGATCCATGAGAGGACAGGCAGGTAAAATTGAACTATCCTGCTGGTTCCATTTATATCCGACTATGAGGTCCATTTGCTTGAATGCTAAACTGGTTGATGTACATTCTTCTAGTGTAGATTGAGACAACCATTTCCAGGATCTTCTACTTTCTCTCTCTCTCTCTGGGTTGCGTGCACACACAATCAAATTTCTTTTAAAGGGAGTTATTTCCACTCCTTCTTGAAGGGGTGAACCTCAGCGAGTCTCCTGTCTATCAGTAAAAGGCATAGAGCTACCACTGGCTGTTGTTAATTTTATTACAGCTGTGCCTAGAGGAGCCAACTGGAATTGGAGCCCCATTGTGCTAGGTGCTGTACATGCAGTTAATGAGAGACAGTCCCTGCCTCTGAAGTCGTTCTAACAATGAAAATTGACCCGTGTGCGCGTGCACATGCCAAACTACCAGAAATGGCACAGAATTTCCCTTCACACTGTGCTGTTGTCTGACCATAGATACTCTGTTTGTTAGCCTAACTGAGAACGTGTTAGTGGGTTTTGGTCAGTTCCTAGTCAATGAAGGTGTACATCCCTAGAAAGCCCATTAGAATCAAAAAATATCAGGGTTGGAAGGGATCTCAGGAGGTCATCTAGTCCAACCCCCTGCTCAAAGCAGGACCAATCCCCAACTAAATCATCCCAGCCAGGGATTTGTCAAGCCAGGCCTTAAAAACCTCTAAGGAAGGAGATTCCACCACCTCCCTAGGAAACCCATTCCAGTGCTTCACCACCCTCCTAGTGAAAAAGTTTTTCCTAATATCCAACCTAAACCTCCCCCACTGCAACTTCAGACCATTACTCCTTGTTCTGTCATCTGGTACCACTGAAAACAGTCTAGAACCATCCTCTTTGGAACCTCCTTTCAGGTAGTTGAAAGCAGCTATCAAATCCCCCCTCATTGGGGGGAGGGATAGCTCAGTGGTTTGAGTATTGGCCTGCTAAACCCAGGGTCCCTTCCAGTTCTATGAGATAGGTATATCTCCATAATCTAATCTATCTATGCATGGGATTCTTCCATCCTGAATGCAGGACTCTTGGCACTGACTGTCATCCTTGTTAGCAGACTCAAGGGCTGAGTGGGCCATGGACAATGAGTTCCCACTTTTGGGGATAGGTTTTTGGGGTTTTTTTTTAAGACTCTTACACTGCTTCTGGCTGTGCTAGTACAATTCAGAGGGCTTCAGTCTTCAGGACTGTGATTACAGGGTGGGAAAGACCATGGATGCACCAGCATGAAGCTTTTAGGCTGCAGTAGACAAAACAAGCCAAAGAATCTGAAGCCACATACTCTTTTACTGCCACCCAGAGGGTTATAACTGTGGCCAGATGAGAGAGGCTGACGGAATGAGAGAGAGAGAGCGAATGTGATTGCTGCATTGAGAGGTGTGGACTGAAGAAAACGTTAATTTTACGAGAGCTAGGGCCAGCAAGAAAGGAGTGGGGGCTGGGGGTGAGAGGGCTGGGAGTGAGAGATGAAGAAAAAGGTGGGGGGTTGTGTACCTAGTTGGAAACCGCCTAATGTCACTTGCCTGGCATTGCCAGGTACTTGATTCAAGACCACCCAGGTGGGGACACTTTTGAATGCCTTAGGAGAGCCCACAGGGCCTGTCAGAACATTAAACAGGAGCCTCTCTCTCTCCATTAAAGAAGGAGTCATTTAAAAACAGAGTTGGGAAGGGGAAAAAGGAAAATAAAAAAACAGCAAGCCACCCAACGTCTCCGAGAAGAACAGACGAGGTCTCACAAGCAGGGCCGTGACAGTCAGGAGTGCCTGGCCATGAGCACCCGGGGCTCCACACTGATGGGATATTGTCCTTCTCAGGCATGGTGTGGAATGCCAACTCGGCAGAATAAGTCAGGCTCCCTAATTCTTTGGACTTAAAACGCTGCCTGAGGTCCAGGAGAGAGCCTCGCCTTTGACAGAGGCCACCTACAAAAGCCAACGTTGTTTTTCAGTGGGGTGAGTTACCTCATCTCAGGCCTATAGGTGGGAAAAATCCGAGCCTTTCACCCTCCGCCAATCCTCTGACTTTCCAGCTAGCTGTTTGCTGTAGCTCCTTTAGAGCTACAGAAAAGCCTTTGGACGCTCTCCAAGCGAGAGAAGTCTCAGGAGGCTTTCTGAAAGTAATAAAACAACTTGTTGCTGGTCCCTGTTTTTCTTTCCTCTGTCTTTTACTGCCGGTAGGGGTGGACAGCCATAGGTCAAACTCTGAAGTTCGGTGGTTTTGTTCACACAGTGTTGCAAAGTTTGGACCCGGATCCTGAACTGGCGTAAATTATCATCGGTTTCAACAGAATCATAGAAGTGTAGGACTGGAAGGGACCTCGAGAGCTCTTCCAGTCCAATAGAAGTTGTGTTGATTTACATCAGCTGAGAATCGTGGTCCACAGAAGATGTTGATTCAAACCTATTTGGTGAGGGGACGTCTTGAACGATCAAGCTATGATTCAGTGTGCGATTGATTCAGTGTTATCTGGCTTTCAGACCGGATGGAAATACATAAGAACTGTCCTAGCACATGGTGTTGCTTCTTCCGGTTGCAGCCAGGAATGGATATGAAATCTCTGTGTTTGTACATGGTTTACGTTTTTCAACTTTCCCCCAAAATACCCACAACCACAGATTTGGAGCTTAGTGCGAGATTTGAGCTAGAACTTTTTTATATGAAAGGGTTTGCCTACTTCTACTTCCCATTATCTCAGCCCCGTAAAATCATTCCCAGCACTTGGGGGGAGGGATAGCTCAGTGGTTTGAGCATTGGCTTGCTAAACCTAGGGTTGTAAATTCAATCCTTGAGGGGGGCATTTAGGGGTCTGGGGATTGGTCCTCCTTTGAGCAGGGGGTTGGACTAGATGACCTCCTGAGGTCCCTTCCAACCCTGACATTCTGTAATTAGCAACAAAGTTTCAATTCAAATTTGCCACAAAAGAACCCACCTGGCTCCATTACAAAATCTTAAAACTCAGCATGGTGTTTCAAGAGGATTTGGGCCAAATTTCAAGTGAGTTTGGGGCAAATTTTGAGTGGCCTTTAAATATTATTATTTGTCCCACCTAGAGGCACCATCTGAGGTCAAGGTTTGCATTGGGCATGTTTACACTGCAACCGGAGGGGTGATTGCAGCATGTGCAGACATATCTGAGCTAGCTTTAATCTAGCTACTTGGGTACCAATAGCAGTGAAGCTGCAGCAGCACGGACTTCAGCTTGGACTAGTGTAATCCACACACCTTCTGGGGGTGGCGTTCTGTCCCAGCTAGTGGCACTGAGACCACTTAAAGAGTGTTAAATGAGTTTGCTCTACAGCCTTAGCTAACAGGCCATTGGCTTCTAGCTCATGCTGTAGAGGCTCATGCACTAAGCTCCAGAGATCACCGATTCGATCCTGCCTGCCGACGACCAAGCTTCTTGAATACATACCTGTCACAGAGTCACCGGGCAATGCTCTGGAACTACTCCATATGAAGCCAGTCAGGACTCTGGGGGAGCCTCCTCTCTGTGAGCAGACTGTCTCCAGGGCAAGAAGCTTACACAGCTTCCACCTTCTTGGGTCTGACCTTGGAGCATTCAGCATCCTCTGCCCCTCCGTGCGCTTCCCACAGCGAGTCCGCCCAGGCGGGGCTCCTGGGGAAGCCAGAGGGGCCCCACACCCCAATTCTGCAGTCAGACTTGACTTTCAGCCAGCCAGTAAAACAGAAGGTTTATTAGATGATAGGAACACAGTCTGAAACAGAGCTTGTAGGTACAGAAACAGGACCCCTAAGTCAGGTCCATCTTGGGGGCAGGGAGGCCAGACTCCGGGTCTGGGCCTCCCTCTCTTTCCCCAGCCAGCTCCAAACTGAAACTGTCCAGCCCCTCCTCTGGCCTTTGTCTCTTTCCCAGGCCATGAGGCCACCTGATCTCTTTGTTCTCCAACACCTTCAGTTGGCACCTTTGCAGGGGCGGGGCCCAGGCCATCAGTTGCCAGGAGACAGGGTGTCGGCCATTCTCTGTGCAGACAGCGTCACGCTGGCCCTCTAAGGCTCTGCAACAATCACACCACCTTATCCCACCACCTAGATACTTAAGAAATGCATAGGGGAAACTGAGGCACCCACACAGTATTCAGAGAAAACATTTAGAACATTCCCACTTCATCACAATACCCTAGGTCCTTGTACAGCCTGTGTTGCTGCTGCAGCTTCACTGCTGTTGGTACCTGTGCTAGCTAGATTAAAGCTAGCTCTGGTGTGTCAGCATGAGCTGCAATTGCCCCTCTGATCGCAGTGTAGATATGCCCGATGGGTTAGTGCTGTATGGACACACAATAAGGAACGCTCCCTGCCTCAAGGAGCTTGCAGTCTCAAATGGCAAGAGGGAATTATTATCCCCATTTTACAGAAGGGAAATCGAGGCACAGAGATTAAGCCACTCCTGCGGCAGAGCTGACAGAGTCCAATGCCGTAGTTCTGAGGCCAGCCCTCCTGTGAAAGTCCATTGGCTATTTAAAGCTAAACTCAATTGGTGCAAATGCATAAAGCTTCAGAATCAGAAATGTTTATTTAAAAAAAAAAACAAGTTACACAAATGCCCTGAGAGCTGAGTTTGCCAAGTTCCACACTGCTCTAGTTAATGGCTGAGGAAGAAGCAAGTCTTCTGACTCTCCGTCTTCTCCTAAAATTCTTCCTCAGGAAGGTTTCACACTGCTGAGGGGCAGCAACGCAGGTACGTTTGCTGCTGTGACTCCACTAATCCCTTTCTAATGAGGAAGTGGAGCCGCTGAGATGAAAGCTGGAGCCCTCGCTGTGCAAAGATCTGAACGAGTAAGCAAAGCGAAACTAACACGGAGCGCTGGGTATTCCTGGAGGGGATATGAACCAAAATGACTCTGGTGTTTTTGATCAAACTTGGTTCCAAAAAACCATTACTAAGGTTCCAGGAAAAGAAAGCCAAAACCCAGTAAAACCCCCACACTTGTCTGCTCATTCATAACTGTATGAAAGGTTCTGCAGAAAAGCAAAGCTAAACGAGTCCCAAATTTCAAAGGCTATCAGAACATCAGTTATCAATAAAGTTTCTTCATTATGGATGCTCAGTGTTCTTGGACTAAATTATTTGCTTTGCATCTAGGCCATGTGTCCCAAAGACGAGTATTGAAAAGCCCATGGAGGGAGAGGATTTGTTTAGAATGGATCAAGGGATATAAATAACAGGATGAAATTAGGCAAAGAGGAAATTAAGACTGAGATAAACCTTAATAAATAGTTTGAGTTATTAGAGTGAGAGTTATAAGAGAGGCAGCATGGCCTAGTAGATAGCGCTCAGGACGGCAGCTCAGGAAATCTGGATTCTAATCTCAGCTACTGTTGGGTAGCCTGTTGGGTGACCTTGCAGAAGTCACCTCCCCGCTCTGTGTACCAAATTCCCCATTTGTAAATAACAGTAATGATACTGACCCCCTTGGTAAAGTGCTTTAAGATCCATATTTGAAAAACACTGTATACGATGTAGGTATGTATTAATATTATAGTTTGCGAGAAATTGCCCCATTGTCCAGAGAAACTTAAAAATTAGCCCAAGACAAAGTACCCCAGAACATGCTATAGGGAAAAATCATTTGTTAGCAGCATGTGACAGACCTAACTAGTATTTTCCATCTCTATGAAGGATAAGTTCTGTGAGTTATTAATTATATTACCATGGTTCCTAGAGGCTCCAGTGTGTTAGGTGCTGTACATGCACATAGTGAGGGACAAAATCTACCTTGAGGAATTTATATTCTGCAGTCTCAGTTCAGCAAAGCATGTAATCATGTGCTTTATTTTAATCTTGTGCCTACGTCCATCACGGTTTAGCAAAGCATCTAGACATGTGCTGATGTTTAAGTGGGTTTGGCACTTGCTCAAGTGCTTTTCTGAAAGGATAAACAGACAAGGGGTGGGACACCGAAGCACATGAAGACGAAGGCTGTAATTTTTTTTGAAAAGACCTGAGGCAGCTCAACGCTCCTGAAGTGTCACCACTGAGATTCTGGGGAGTAAATGGAAACTAGAGAGAGACTGATGCTCAACTGGCTTAAAAATAAAACATGGGGAGGAAACGTGGTTTGCTATCAAGTTGGGAAGCCCTCACTGCTGCAATATTTCATTCTGTGTTGTTTATTATTTATTTATTCTTTGTATTATTGTAGTCATGGATGAGAACCCCTATGTTCTTCATTATTGATTGAGAGGATTCATTGAAGATTTCACTACTTAAGGCCCTTATTCTGCAAGGTCCTGATCACCTCTTGGGAGGTTGGGTCTTGATTTTTACTAATGATGTCTATATTTGTATCACTGTAGGCATCAAGCAGTTGTGCTGCACACCATCCAGAATGGCAGGTCAAAGGAAGGCCCTGTCCCAAACAGCTCACTGTCTAGGTTATATGACATGATGGAACAGATGGACAAGACACTATTGCACATGCATGAGAGGTCTCAGCTCACCAGCTGCCTCGCCTTGTCAGCTGGTACCGGACTGCGGGTAGCTCAGCTAAGATGAGCCTGAAGGAGGATTGTAGAGTTTTGCAGGGAGTTTCTCCCCTGCCTAGGGGTCATAATGGGAAGAAGTGTGGAGATGTCTGAGGGAGATGTGGACTGGCGCATAGCAAAGGCTGGCAAAGTCAAGGTGGGGGGTTGACGGTGCTGCAAAATGAAAGACCAGATAGGCAGGGCGAGGCTAAACTGTAGAGGTTCAATCTTTGCAAAAGTCAGTCATCAATAGGTATGTTTGTCAATGAACAATTTAATTGTAACTAATTTAGATAGATATAATTTTGATTTGCAGTTTGTCAGGCAATGTGGCCTGTTTGATGGAACCCAGATTGAAATTCAGAAGTTCACTGAGCAAACCACCACGATATTACTGTAGGAGTAATCACTATATTATAGCTCCAATGTTTTATTATATGACAATACATTGGTTATCTGTGTATAAATTGTATGGTTACCATAATCAAACTCAATGGAAAATATAAAATCAAGTTCCAGCTAAAGTAACATGGTGTTGGGGTCATCATCAAGATTATCATTCCAGTACAGACATATAGACTCCCTCCCTCCTCCTCCCCCCCCCCCACACACTTGATGGCATGAAGTCTTGTTACCTATTTGTTTTGGATTTTGCCCTTGTAGAATTTGTATCATTTTGATGTTTTGTTTAGGGATGGTGAAAGGAATTAAGTTATCAAATAAAAAGCTCGTAAATGCCCATAACATCAAGACCCACAATATTGTACCAGGAAAAAGACATGTCTGTGCAGGTACTTAGCAACATGATCTTCAGAGGAGATCCAGGTCCTGTTGAACCAACAGCAAAAGCTGTAGAGGCTGTTGATGAGGCTCCACCAAACCAAACACTAATGGAGCGATTAGAAAAGGAGGAGGACAGGGTCATGAAAGCTAAGTGAGGACAAGATGCCCTCTTTATAACAGTGGCACGGTGGCAGGCTAGCATAGAATAAATCCATTTGTATCGTCTGGGTATACCAGGAAGCAGCTTGTTGGGCCATGGATCTTCTCCTGACCTTCCCTTGTTCTAGTGGGAGCCGTTCTGAGCTCATCCAAGCTGGTAGTCTTCTCCAGCACCGTTTCCATTCTCCAGCTGAGCATATTCAGAAAAGCCAAGGTCTGCCCCTTCTCAGACACTCAGAGTCATCCAGAGAGAAAGAAGGACACATAACTGGACCTAATCTGCTGCGTGCTCTTGCAGACTGCCAGCATCTTTGTTCAAGTCACGGATGGAGAACAAGTACAGACAAGTACTTGGTCCTGCTAGTGAAGGCAGGGGGCTGGACTCGATGACCTTTCGAGGTCCCTTCCAGTTCTAGGAGATAGGTATATCTCCATATATTATTATATTAATCCTAGGCCAAAAGGAAAAGCCTCTGCTGACATTACTGTTGGGCTGACATTCTGTTATGCACATGAAGGACAGGCAGAGACAGCAAGTGGCTTGTGCTGGTTAAAAATCCCACAGACAATGGTCCTGGCTTTGCTCAGTGAGGTGCCCAATCTGGTTCCCTGTGAACTGCAGACCATGTCTGGGGGCCCTAAAGAGGAACCTAGGGAGGGGGTGGAAAGATCTCCCTCCAAGCAGAGGACAGAGTGCTCACTGCCACGACAGCAGCCATTGGCTCAACCCAGACCCTGCGATCTACTATGTAAGCCTTGCATGGGGAGGTTTGCCAGATGGCTCCTCAGCATTCACAGACCCACTGACCTTGCCCTCGCCCCCACCCACAACTGCGATGCCACGGCGAGACCCTCTGCGGAGCCGGGAGCGGGCTTGGCAGTCCCTCTCTTTTGATGGGTTCTACTGCTTTCTAAACCTGAAGGGCCCAATCCAAAAGCCACTGAAATCTCTCATTGACAGCAGTGCGCTTTGGTTCAGGCCCAACCATGCAACAGAGGGGCAGGACTGGCCTGAAAGGTAGTAACCTGCTTGTCTCCAGTAAAGCACATCTTGGCCTATGTCTATTCTGCCCTCCCCCTTTGACTTCAATGAGTGTAATGGCCATGTCAGGGCAGGGCAGGGCAGAGCAGAGCTGTGGCTACTGTATTCTATCCTCTCTTGTAGAGAAAGGGCTGGTGGAAGAATAGAGAGGGCTTGATCTTGAGAAGGGATCACTCTCACTGGTTTGAAGGGGAGTGACTGGGGGAGGGCTAGCTCAGTGGTTTGAGCATTGGCCTGCTAAACCTGGGGTTATGAATTCAATCCTTGAGGGGGTCATTTAGGGATCTGGGGCAAAAAAATAGATAGATAGTTGGGAATTGGTCCTCCTTTGAGCAGGGGGTTGGACTAGATGACCTCCTGAGGTCCATTCCAACCCTGTGACTCTTATTGGAAGGAGGGCAGAATTAGGCCTATTGGTCCCAATTCTCTTTTATATTATGGCCCAGTGGGTTAAAGGGGCTGTAGAGACAGTGGAACTAGCGTCCAGGAATACAAGCAGATTCCCTGCACAGTGTAGAGCTAGAAAAAGTGTTAAACTTTAGACTGTTCCCTGGCATAGTGTGTGTGTCAGGGGTACCGTGGGATGACGGGCGTTGCTAGAGTGCCTCTGTGCTCTGCCTTATCTTGGCAGCTGGACTGCCCCTTGTGGGAGCACTGAAGCTGACAGTAGCTTAGAGCACCCTCGAGGCTGCTGTAATTTATACCTGGAGCCTTATAGCTTGCCCCCCCCCCC
>NW_020664462.1:4342293-4349769 GCF_002925995.2 Terrapene triunguis | reverse complement strand
GTTGCACGGTGGTTCTGTTCCCTTTGCCCTGCAGGGGGTTGCTGTGTCCTGCAGAAGTCAAAACCAATGTCAATATCAGATAAGACTGCTTCTGGCAGAGAGTTTGGCTTGTAAGGCGCGTCTGGTGAGAGGCAACATCACGGATCTGAGGCTGTCTCTGGCAGGTGCTCACCCCCAATCAGCCTGGTTAGAAAGTATGGAAGGTCCTTCTGCAGTGAGACTTAGGTGAGCTCCATTCAAGTCCCAGCTGTACCTCAGACTTCTTTAGACAACCTTTGTGCCACAGTTCCCTTTTTGTAAAACCAGGCCAGTGGTGATGAGGAGAGTCATGCTTCCCTACCTCACGGAGCTGTTGTGAGGGTAAATCAATCCATGTTCCTGGGGTGCACAGATACTGCAGTGTGGGAGGCTGTCTAAGTCATCCCAATGGACTCTGGCAATGTTTCTCAACCAGTGGCTTGTGACCCTCAGCGGGGTCAAGGAAAGGAGTCACAGGAGTGGGGACAGCGATGAGGTTGTGAGAATTTCATTACAATCTAAAACAAAGAAAAGCTACCCCATACCCTTCCCCTTCAAAGTCGGGTATTTTCTGTCAGCCTCTCGAAACATGCACCCAAATCAAATATCTAGGCTTGGCATGGTTAGCATTGATTTTTTTTTCTCTTTTATGGTAAATGTAAAGGGGTTGTGAAAACATTTAACTTCAAATAAGTGGCCACCAACCTGAAAAGGTTGAGAAATATTGGGCTATAACAATATTGGCTTGAAAATCTGCTAGTAGAAGCAAAACATGTTATTTCCCCAGATTTTGTTCCTGGCTCTGTGGCTTTTGACAGGCCACTTGACCTTCTTGTTGCTCAGTTTCCCCATCTGTTAAACCAATACAACAATATTTACCTCACCAGGGAGTGGCCACGGCTTCATTAACCTTTGTAAAAGTGCTTTGAGAGCCTCACATGAAAGGCGCCATTGATAGATGCAGCGCGTAAGGGTATGTCTTCACAGCTGCTGGGACCAAGTCTCGTAGCCTGGGTAAGAACCTAAGAATGGCCACACTGGGTCAGACCAATAGTCCAACTAGCCCAGTAGCCTGTCTTCCAACAGTAGCCATTGTCAGATGCTTCATAAGGAAGGAACAGAACAGGCAATCATTGAGTGATCCATCTCCTGTTGTCCATTCCCAGCTTCTGGCAGTGGTCAGATTTGAGCTAGTGTGCTTAAAAATGACAAAGTAGATGTTCTGGCTTGGTCTGGAGCTTGGGCTCTGAAGACTATGAGGGGGGTGGGCTTCCTAGCCAAAGCGCAAATGTCAAAGCAATGTCTTGGCAACTATTTTTAGCTTGCCAGCATGAGTCCTTCTAGCACAAGTCTGTCCACCCAGGCTGCGAGATTAGCTGCCAGCAGTTGAGACACACTCTGTATGTCAGGCTGGGAACTTCTTACTCACATTAGTGAGCAGTTACTTCCTTGAATTGTCCTGTTGACTTCAGTGGCATTATCTGGATGAGTAATTGCTCATTCATGTGACTAACAGGTTAACAATGTAGCCACAAAGTAGTTAAAGAATATGTGTCATGACTAGAACTGAATGAAATTTTTCACATTGAACACTTTTTTCAGTGAGAAAAATGGATTGGATGACACCGAATCATTCTGTGAATTTGTGTCGTTTTTGCTAAATGGTTTTTCTCTTAGGGGGGAAAAAAATCAACATTTCATGTTGATATTTTTTTTCAAGGAAACATCTTAATTTTTCAGTTTGAAATGATTTTTTGTTTCAAAATTTCCTTGAATTTTGTTTCAAAATTTTTCAAACACATTTTGAAATGGTCAACATGGAAATCAAATGTTTCCGTTTGGTTGAAGCAAAATGTTTCATTCGACCACAGTGACTTTTTTCTATTTGTCAATTCAATGAAAATTCCAAAAAAAATCATTTTTGGACCGACCCAAAACAGTTTTTCCCCCTGACTGTTTGAAATTGCCAGTGAACTGAAAACTCCATTTTTTGTGTTCAGCTCTAGTTATGATGACTTAAGGGGGAAACAGGATCACAGTCTAGAGGAGGTGTGTAGTTGTAAAGGAAGTGGGGAATTTGCTAGGGCTGTGAATGAAACTATAACTAATAGTAACGGTATGCAATTAGGAAAGGGAAAAATTAAGCTGAATATCAGTAAAAACGTACTGGTAGTGCGACCTTGGCCATTCTTTATCTTAAGCGTACATTTATAAAGGGTTCATAGATGCATGTTAAGTATGTGACAGGCCTAAGTAGTATGTGCTTATAACTGTAAGCACATGAGCAGAAGGTGGTATACGTGGTTCCAAGCAACCTATTGAGCAGTTGGACTCTAACAACAGACTAAACTCTTATTAAATATCTGGTGCTTAATTTGGGTGCAACTTGAGTTCTGGGCAAAAGAACTGATCAGTCAATCAAACCTGTTTGCCCATTCACAGGGTATATCCTCACTTGATGCAAGGTATGCTTAAATTTGTCCATATTCTGCAAAACACTTCATCCCGTGCTTAAGTCCCATTGACCTCATTTAACTTCAATGGGACTTAAACACATGCTCAAACCTAAGCACATGCCTTTCTGAATCAGGGCCTTTTTTAACCTGCAGGGTCACAAGAAGAAGGAGGATTTTAAAAATATCACAGTACATTTCAAGCAACATAAGCCTAGGATGTCTAGGGCAGGGGCTAATGTGTAGTTTTCTACTCTTTGTAGTATCAGAGGGGTAGACGTGTTAGTCTGAATCTGTAAAAAGCAACAGAGGGTCCTGTGGCACCTTTAAGACTAACAGAAGTATTGGGAGCATAAGCTTTCATGGGTAAGAACCTCACTTCTTCAGATGCAAGTGGAAGAAGTAAGAACCTCACTTCTTGCATCTGAAGAAGTGAGGTTCTTACCCACGAAAGCTTATGCTCCCAATACTTCTGTTAGTCTTAAAGGTGCCACAGGACCCTCTGTTGCTTTTTACTCTTTGTAGAAAATTTGTAATTGTAATTCACTCCATGTTGAATATATATGTCACAGACAATGGTGGATGACTCCCCATGTATGCCCTGGATGAATTGGTGGGTAGAAATCATGTCTGTTCTGGGGATAAACCAACAGGAGGACTATGAAACTACATTGTGGTACAACACAGTTATGAAGGACATGGTGTGTATACTGTGTTTCTGTTAGAGATGCATTGTATAACTATGGGTATGTCTATACTACCCGCCAGATCGACAGGCAGCGATCGATCCAGCGGGGGTCGATTTCTAGCGTCTAGTCTAGACGTGATAAATCGACCCCCGAACGCTCTCCCGTCGACTCCTGTACTCCACCATCGCGAGAGGCACAGGCAGAGTCGACGGGGGAGCGGCAGCAGTTGACTCACTGCAGTGAAGACACCGCGGTGAGTAGATCTAAGTACGTCAACTTCAGCTACCTGAACACAGCCATGTGTTGTGTAACTTAGATCCCCCGCACCTCCAGTGTAGACCAGGCCTAAGTGTTTACTTGCAGTATATTATCCAGACGCTAGACGTGTCTCTATGATGTATAGAGTTCCAGGGAGGGTATGGTTCCTGGTAGACAAAGGAGACAAAGCTGGAAATCAATCTGAGTGGAAATCTGCTTAGAGAGACAATGCAGGCGAAGTAATATCTTTTTTTACCTCACCCCCTTGTCTCCCTAATATCCTGGAACCAATATGGCTACAACAACAATGGAAATCTGTCTGCTTGTCTAGAATTTGTAACTGTTTTCTTTATTAAATGCCTCCTGTTTTAAGATGAACTGTGATTTCATATATCATGGCACATGGAACTCACTTATGGAGGGGGGGGGGGGAGATTGGTTTGTGGTTCATTTCACATGCTTCTCTGAACTACACAAAACTCTTGGATCTGTAAAGTGGTGCCGGAAATAGCATGGGAATAGACTCGCTTATGACATTTCTGGTACTGCCTGCTTTCCATCGGCCTGGGAATGTTTCAAGAAATACCTTTTTATGCTGTTTCAGCACTTTTAGCATCTAGTCTTAGAAGGGATCAGGAAGTGAGCAAAAATTAACAGTCGTGGGGGTGGGGAGGGGAGAGGGCAGTGACTCAAACTTACCTTTTTGAACCATTAAAAAGGTTTGGGGGCTAACTCAACAGCTAGTGTAAATGGCCTTAGCTCCATTGACGTCCATTAGGTACCAAGGAACGCATGGGAACATAGCTATTGTCCTATTGGATCAGACCCATAGTCCAGTATCCCATCTCCAAAAGTGGCCGGTGCCAGATGTTCCAGAAGAAGAGGCGACACACCCTCTAGTGGGCAATTATGGAAGAACTTACCCATCAGGAAATTTCTTCCCAGCCCACATGGTGCCGGTCAGCTCATGCCCTGAAGCATTCATGTGCAGACCCCTGATTCTTACAACAAACCGTTCAATTGTATTTCTGTTGTTTCTCCACCACTTGTGTGGCTTAGCATGTCTGCGATGAGCCCTCAATGTGTTTGCTGTGACATGTATGTGTGCACTCACAGGCTGCATCCCAGCTCCTCTAGGCAAAAAGACTTTTGCACCGGAGCCCACTTGTGACCCTCTCCAGTGCTAACTTTACCTCACGTTTGTTTGTCCTTTCTTGACTGGACTAACATTTGCATGTTCCACAAGCTACTCGTAGCCTCCCACGCTGAGCTCTGCCCATGCCCACTCCTGTCTGAGCAGCGCTGAGGAGCTCCCTTAGGACATACTACAAGGAAAGGGGGAGGGGCAGGGGGAGGGGAAGAGAAAGCGAACCAACTCATTTATGAAAATCCCATTCCCATGACTTTTAAATCTGCGGCGCAGACGGCTCAGTCGCTAGCTGCGGGGCGCGTCAGGCGAAGGTCAGGCTCAAGAGTGGAAGGAGGGGCGAGAAGGGGAGCCAGCCCTGTGCTTGAATTAGGAGGTAACAATTGCAGTATTAAACCCTGACTCTCTCTCTCTCTCTCTCAAGTCAGAAGGTGGCATTGTAAACACTGACTCCGGGACTGATGGGTGTCAGTTATCGATTCCCCCCCCCGCCCCCCCCGGTCTTGCTTGCCCTCTTTTACACAGAGAAATATAGTGTGTGAGAGTAGAGGGGGGGGGACGGGGGAAGATTTGTGCTGAGAATACAAGAGGGCTTTATGCATTCACCATTACACTGCTGGAATGTTTCAAGACAGCTCCATTTAAAAGAAAAGAAAGGAGAATCGGAGACCGCAAAAGAGGATCCCGGAGGATGGTCCGTGAGGAAGTCGGCTGGCTAGTGAGGGACAGGCCAGCTGTCACTTTGTGACTGCAAATGTGTGTCTGTGGTAAAAGAAAGAGAGGTGTCCCTTCAAAACCACATTCAGTAATTCTTGGCCGTCGGAATTCCTTCGCTATCTAAATTTGATGGAGTCTGAGATTAGACACGGGCATCACTCCGCAAGTCTAGATCCTCAGATCTTGCCCCTGGTTGGTTGCTCTGAGGCGGACGTGCCAACACGTCTGGTTAGTAATCTTAATGCCAACTCAGGTTACATGCACAGATGAAAAGAGAACGATGCATGCTTAGTCCTTTCCGTTCCTCCCACTTCGCCACTGTCCTCACGCCTGCCTTTTACTCCTAAAGCAGACAGCAGGGATAAGTTGCCACAAAACTGAAACTTTTTCTCAGGTTTTTGCTAAAATATTTTGATTTTTCTCGTTGGGAAAACGGAAAAGAAATATTCCATGTTGTGGGTAGTTTGACCCAAATCAATATATTTCGGTTTGTTGAACTGACCCGAAACATTTTGTTTCTAGTCAGTTCAGTATTAAATTGCATTTCCCTGTGGTGCCACATTGCCTTATGGGAGTTGGGGTTCAGGGGCTTGATGCCCCCCAGTCTCTTCTGTGGGCCAGGTTTCCTGGCTGGACTTCATCTCCTATGATGCATTGTGGTTTCCCCTCTGATCAGCCTGTGTGGGGTTTCCTGGTTTTTGAACCTTTAGGGATTGCTTTTTCCAGCTTTTCCCCACAGGCATGAAGTTTAGGGCTGGTCTACACTGTGGGGGGGAATCGATCTAAGATACGCAACTTCAGCTACGTGAATAGCGTAGCTGAAGTCGAAGTATCTTAGATCGATTTACCTTGGGTCCTCACGGTGCGGATCGATGGCCGCGGCTCCCCCATTGACTCCGCTACCGCCGCTCGCTCCGGTGGAGTTCCGGAGTCAACGGGGAGCACGTTCGGGGATCGATATATCGCGTCTTAATGAGACACAATATATCGATCCCCGATAAATCGATTGCTACCCGCCGATACAGTGGGTAGTCTGGACGTACCCTTAGAAATGTACTTTTCTTTTTAAAATGAAAGCTGAGAGCCTCACGTAGTCTCATGACTCCAGGAGCTGGGGCCTTAAGAAAAACACCAAATATTGCAAGACCCGTGATAAAATCGCACAATGGCATAAGCTCCTTGTTACCGTCTCCTTTATTGTAGATAACGGCTCCTTCAGTCTTTCCCCTGGGGCCTTCCAAGTCTGCTTCTGTACTGTGGGAATAAGAATGCGTATTTCAGACTTCTTGGGTTTAATCAATGAATTTGCTTTTCTAGAATCATAGAAATGTAGGGCTGGGAAGGGACCTTGAGAAGTCATCAGGTCCAGCCCTCTGTGCTGTGGCAGGACCAAGTAAACTTAGACCATCCCTTTGTTCAGATGGTGACTTTTTTGTGCCTTGCTGGCTTGCATGTTTCTCACTTCTCCAGTCTCCTCAACACAGGAGGCTGACGATTCCTGTCTTTCAGGATCCCTTCACTAAAGTTAATTAGACAAGCCACTGCCAATCTCACATTCCTATAAAGCCTTGAACGTCACTTGTCGGAGCACTGGGTGAGTCTTAAAATGGATCCAGAATTTTAGTATTAGGGTTATTACAGGAGCACTTCAAGGCTTCAACCAAGGTCAGGCCATGATTGTCCTAGGAACTGTTCACACACTTAGTAAAAGGCCGTGCCTAACCTGAAGAGTTTACTGTCTTGATAGACAAGGGGTGGGTGGGGAAAAAAGCAGAGAGGTGAAGTGATTTCCACATGGTAACTGACAGCTAGGACTTGAACCTAAGTCTCTCTCATGGCTAAGCCTCTGCCCTACCCACTACACTACGCTACTTCAAATTTAGGATTTACACTGATGTAACTAAGAACTGATTCTGGTTCATTGATCGAATTCTGCTCCACCTTTATTTAAAAATAAAAAAGACTAGAGCTGGGCAAATCTCTTCTATTCCCTGGGAATTTCTGGCCTTTCCAAATTTCCCTTTGTCCTGAATCAGAAGGAAAAGTCGAAATTTCAAAATTTCTGGCAAAACAAACTTTTCTTTCAGAAATATTAAAATTACCTCATCGAAGAGCTTGGTTTCAATAAGTTTGAAGGTCTTCCTTTCTATTAGGTCAAAGCTCTTCATGTTGACGTATCATGTTGACATATATA
>NW_020664462.1:4318025-4337293 GCF_002925995.2 Terrapene triunguis | reverse complement strand
CCCATATAAGCGCCTGCGATGTCCATTCCCTAGGCGGAGGCGTGGCCCACTCCGCAGGCACCACTCCCACAGCTCCCATAGGCCGTGGTTCCCGGCCAATAAGAGCTGCAGAGCTGGCATGGGGTGTGGGGGCAGCACACAGAGCTTCCCTGGTCGTCCCTGCGTCTAGGGGCCGCAGGAACATGCCGGCCACTTCTGGGAGATGTGCGGAGCCAACCGAACTTTTAACCCTGGCTTCCCCCCACAGAGGGGCGAGCTGACACTCGCGGCTCCAGCCTTGTGGGGGAGAGTGGGGCTGAGGCTTGGGGCTTCCAGCCCACGGCACAGAGACTTGGCATGGGCTGGATGAAATTAAGCAGCGGGCCGGATCCAGTCTGCGGGCCATAGGTTCCCCAACCCTGTTCTAGACTATTGCCCCAAGTGAAGAGAAACTATCAATGTTCTGGCTGGAATCACAATAAGTAACTACCAGACGCAGGACCAAATGGTGACTGACCAAACAAAGAGGAAACTGAAGCAGATTGATCCTAACACCCACTCATCTGAGGCGAGGGGGCATTAGTGGCTGAAAGCAGCCTTCAGACAGGCTGCTTCATCTCAAATTGGTGACGTGTGGACTGACACTTGATGTGTTTTGTCACTGAACTGGCATGATCATTGTTGGCCTCTCTCGCTGTGCGGAGGCTCTTTCAGATCCCCATAAATTATCCAGCCTGAGGTCTTCCAAAGAAAATACCAAAAACAAAGTAGACCTAGAGTTTGAAAACTACTCTCATGTTCTGCAGATGCCAAGGTTGATCAGCCCGTATTTATGGCTGGGAACTTGAGTAAATCATCTCTGAACCAAACCTACGGTGCGCAGGCCCTGGGCCTGGATGGAAAGGCCCCTGGAACGTCCAAGGGAGATGTATCATTTTTATGACTTTGGAAGGGGACCTTTTTAAGAATGTTTGCTGCACAGCTTCTCTTGCACCTTGTAAATGTTGTGAGTAAAGACAGTGAGCGTGGAGCTGGCTACACATGGCAGCATACAGGAAAGAGACAAAGGCATGAGTGAGATTCAGCACTACATTTTAGAGTGATTCCTATTTTTTTTTAAAAAAGGAAAAGGACTCAGATAATGATTTGTTTCAGTCACACACTTTTCTTGGGGGTGACAAGGAGGGGTATTCTATTAAGGATGGAGGTTAACATCGTATCACAGTACTGTAGGGCTGGAAGGGACAGTCATCTCGTCCACTAAAACAGGGCCAAATAACGCAAGACCATCCCTGACAGTTGCTTCTCTACCCTGTTCTTAAACACCTCCAGTAATGGGGATTCCATGCCTCCGCCTTGGTAACTTATCCCAGTACTTAACTATCCTTACATTCAGAAAGCTTTTGCTAATATCTAACTTAAATCTGCCTTACTGCAGATTAAACTAATTTCTTTGAATCTTACACGCATGGGTGTGTGTTGGGGGGGAGTACCAGGCATTTGTTCCCTCCCCCCTTCTGCCCCTGCTGGAAAACCTGCTCCCTCGGTGTACCCTGTCCGAGGAAGCAGCCCTTTAAGAAGAGAAAGGCAGCAAGTTTGGGACCTCCAGGGTTGGCTAGAAAGGCCTGTGTAGATCAGCTGCTGATGGAACCAGCAAGACTTGGTGCTCCAGTGGCTGGAAGGGCTGGGAGCAGGCAGCAGCCAATCAGGGCCCAGCATGCCAAATAAAAGGGGCTGTCTGCTTCTATCAAAAGGCAGTTCTGGATTTTCCCTCTACCGTACCCCAAGAGGCCAGGCTGGCTTAGGGCCCATTGCTGACTGCACTTTCCATTTGGGTCACTGAGAGGCCTTTTCGATATAGTTTGTGTGAAAAGACCGAAACGTTTCAGTGACAAGTTTTGGAAAGAATGAAAATATTTTTTCTTTCAAAAATTACCACAGAAAATACACGCTTTGTACTGAGCAGCTCTAATCCAGACACTAGACTGCTCAAACCTAGGGAGCCAGGGCAGTCCAGGAAGACTCCATCTATGTCATTCAGTGGTCCATTTTGTTAGAGAGAGGTCCTTTCGTGGAGTACATCACCTAGTGATACCTCATTTCACCCTCGATTAGGCTGAGCTCCGTGGATGTATCATAGCCACTGACTACAGTTTGTGAACCAGGGTGGATGGATTATAGGCTTAGGCAAAAAGGATCCCTGAATCTTCATGTCTGCTCTGCCACTGATTTATTATGCAGCCTTGGGCAAGTCAATTACCTTCTACATATCTCAGCTTTAGCTATTATTATGTCACTCTCATTGGCCTGGGAATTAGGTTGGAAGTATCACAAGAACAAGTTTCCCAGGCCTTCCTGGTGAGGGCCTGCCCACCCCTCTTGCTTATTTCAGTACTTCTGCTTCAGTCCCAGGTGAAACCAAGACATGCAAAGACTCACACAAATTGGGGTGACACAAATGAAATTAATGGGGAAAAAATAAACCAAACTTTTTCAGAGCTCTACAAAGAAGTTTCTGGGTTCAATTTGGATTTTTTGGGGAAGATTTGGGTTGGTTCTTATTTTGGCCAAACCAGTTTGCCCATTGTTGGTTCTAATCTACCATACACAGGACTTGAAGGTTCAATCTCCTCCTTGAAGGTTTCCATTAATGACTTGTGCTAAACCCATTGACATTTGGGTGGGGTTTTGAAAAGTGCCTAGGGGAGTTAGATGCCCAGTTCCTTCTAAAGCTCAACTGGAGATGCTTTTGAAAACCCAATTCTCTCTGCTTATTCAAGTGAGCGAACGGACTCCTTCATGCAGCTGAGTGGACATGTGAAGAGAAAGTGACGGAGCACCCAAAAGTGTACAAGACAAAGGCATGCAGGCAAATCCACTTATCTTTCTATCTAGCAAGCAATAGCTGGGAATTTTTCTTAAGGAGAAAAGGATTAGATGATGTATTTATGGTCTTTGACAAAGCCTGGCAGGGCAATGAGCTACCTGAACATCTATTGATCTATCTAATCTCAGATATTTCTAACATGATTATCCTGTGCAGTATCATAGAATCATAGAATAGAATAGAATCATAGAATATCAGGGTTGGAAGGGACCTCAGGAGGTCATCTAGTCCAACTCCCTGCCCAATCCCCAACTAAATCATCCCAGCCAGGGCTTTGTCAAGCCTGACCTTAAAAACCTCTAAAGAAGGAGATCCCACGACCTCCCTAAGTAACCCGTTCCAGTGCTTCACCACCCTCCTAGTGAAAAAGTTTTTCCTAATATCCAACCTAAACCTCCCCCACTGCAACTTGAGACCATTGCTCCTTGTTCTGTCATCTGGTACCACTGAGAACAGTCTAGATCCATCCTCTTTGGAACCCCCTTTCAGGTAGTTGAAAGCAGCTATCAAATCCCCCCTCATTCTTCTCTTCTGCAGACTAAACAATCCCAGTTCCCTCGCCTCTCCTTATAAGTCATGTGCTCCAGCCCCCTAATAATTTTCGTTGCCCTCCACTGGACGCTTTCCAATTTTTCCAGTAGTGTGGGGCCCAAAACTGGACACAGCACTCCAGATGGGGCCTCGCCAATGCCGAATAGAGGGGAATGATCACGTCCCTCGATCTGCTGGCAATGCCCCTACTTATACAGCCCAAAATGCCGTTAGCCTTCTTGGCAACAAGGGCACACTGTTGACTCATATGCAGCTTCAAACCTGTCTGACAAAAAGCTGGCAGAGGAATCAATGTGCCAACCTTGCCCAGAGATAATTCTTTGCAAGAATCCTATCACCTGTTATAAACCAGCGCACACAATGCTACATTGAGTTCACAACTGTTGACGTTTCGCCCTCATTCACTTCTCATTCGAAGCAGACGGGCAGAGTCTGAGGCAGGTCAGCTATAAAAGGAAACAAGGAAGAGAACTCCAGTTTGCAAAATAACATGACAGCATTCTGCAGGGGTGCTTTGAGGCAGACCAGGGCTGCGGCTTATGGCAGCGTGTTGTTTTTGTAATAAAGGAAATGTGTGAAACACCAAAGGTGGCTGAAAGAAGCATGTTGCTAAGTGAGCTTTGTATTATGAGTCATTTATATTGCAGCTTTTATCCTGAGTGATTTAGCTATCCATGCAGAGAGAGAGGTGGCTTTCACACTGCGGCACAGCCGCCTCAGAATACCGCCTCGCTCTTATGTAGTGGTTTTAAAGCAGGAGATCTCAACGGACTTTACAAAGCGGATAAGTATCATCCCTATTTCACAGAGGAGACAAGTGAGGCACAGGGAGGGAAAGAACCTGCCCAACATCACCCATAGGTCAGTGGCAGAACTAGGAATCTATATCCAATATCTCCTGTGCACCAGTTCAGTGCACTAGCCACTAGACCACACTGCCACCTCGGACTTTATGATTGTCCCTGTGCTACACTCAAAACCCCAGGGCTGGATTAAGGCAATCTGGTGCCTGAGGCACGCCATGACTCAGGGTCCCACCCTCCTCCCTAAATGCGCAGAGGTAGCGGTCTGGGGCTCCCTCTATCCCAAGGAAGGGCAGGAGGGAGCTCAGGGCTGGGGCAGGGGTGCGATTGGGAGGGAGTTAGGGTGAGGGAGGTGGTGCAGGGCTGGGGCAGGGGGTTGGGTGCGGGAGGTGGTGCAGGGCTTTGGCAGGGGTGTGGGGTGCAGGAGAGGGCTCAGGGCTGGGGAAGGGGGTTGGGGTGTGGGATGGGGAGCAGGGCACGGGCTCCAGCCGGGTGGTGCTTACCCCAGGCGGCTCCCAGTCAACAGCACAACGGGGCTAAGGCAGGCTCCCTGCCTGCCCTGGCTCCACGCAGCTCCGGCCCGGTCAGCCCTGCTGACCAGCAGGGCCGGCTCCAGGGTTTTGGCCGCCCCAAGCAGCCAAAAAAAAAAAAAAAAAAGCCGCGATCGCGATCTGCGGCGGCAATTCGGCGGGAGGTCCTTCGCTCCGAGCGGGAGTGAGGGATCGTCCGCCGAATTGCCGCTGAATAGCTGGATGTGCCGCCCCCCTCCGGATTGGCCGCCCCAAGCACCTGCTTGCCAGGCTGGTGCCTGGAGCCGGCCCTGCTGACCAGAGACACCGGGTTCCCTTTTCGACCGGACGTTCCAGTTGAAAACAGCGTGCCTGGCAACACTACCTACATTCCAGGCTAGAGGCCTAATCCCTAGATAATCCTTCCCTCCAAGTTCTGAGTCCCTCCAGTAGTAGGCAGTAGTACAGATTCACACTAAGCATTTTAAGGGTTTAATCCAAAGCTCATCAAAATCAATGGGAGACTTTCTGTTGAATACAATGTGCTTTGGATTTGGTCCTAAAACACTCTGGGGAAAGTTTCTCAACTACTGTAAATCAACGTAGCTCTGTTGGAGTCAATGGTTTGCCACTGATTTATTCCAGCTAAGAACCTGGCCCAATTATTCTGCCATTTGTTTTATTTGTCTAGTTCTTACCTTACATGGATCTCATGGAACGGTGACTTGTCAATTGATAGGTGAGCCTGAAGTTTGATTCGGTAGGTGTCACAATGTTATCTATAGCTTACCCAGGCGTTAAGAACCCTTGGCTTTGGAAATCAAGCCAGAAATTTCACAAAGGATTCCTTCATGTTCAGTAACACCTCTCGACCTGCCAAGGCAGGATCCCAAGGTGTGACAAAGACCCAAAATGAGGGACAACAAAAAATTCAGCTTTGCAGCAACCTTAACATTATTATGAATTATTAAAATTATTACTATGAATCATATTTATTATGGCAGTGCCAAGACTGGGACCTCATTGTGCCAGGTGCTGTACAAACCCAGCATAGCAGACAGTCCCTGCCTGAAAGAGTTTACAATCTAAATAGGCAAGACAGACATAGGGTGGGGGAAGGGAAGAACACACAAGGGCGGGGGGCAAACAATGTGATGGCGGCAAATGTCCTATTAGTTCCATGATTTCTCTTGGTTTTGGAGGGGGGAGTTAGTTAGGAGGGGATCCATAGGACAGGGCTGAGGAGAAGAGAAATAAGAGGGACAGGTGCGGAGTGAAGCTGAGGTGAAGAGACTGGGAGGGAGAAGTTTGGAGCAAAGAGTCCATCTGCACAAGGCACAGAAATCCCAGTCAGGACAATAGAAAGTTCTCTGAATGTCCAGACATTCCTGCTTTGGCTGCTCTTGCAGGCTGGAGTCTCTGTCTAGTTTTTCCCCACGGCCACCTGGCTGGAGGACAGGACACCCCAACTGGGTCCTGCTGCCCCGAGGGTGGTTTGGGGCTCTTGCCTTTGGCGTCAGTGAGAGTTTTTCTCACCTCCGGCTGGTTAGTCCTTATTTCTGACAAGTAACTTTCAACAATAAACGGGAGGGGGAGATGGAGTGATTAACGAATAGTGTCCCATCAGACGAGCGTTGTTTGAAATGCACGTCCAGCGCTTCTGCTTGAACAACCCGGGAGGGAAGAGGCCTGGACATTACAGTGATAAGTGTAATATCCTGGGACCTGTAATATCCTGGGACACAGCGACAAGTACACTCCAGACAATGAAAGAGTTGTTGAAATGGCTTGTGTGGTTTCCCTGTGTTAGCTGCCTCTGCATCCCACCCCAAACTGGGGAATTTGTAACTTGGACTTTGAAGAGCTTTGCCGAATGGGCTGGGATTAGTTACATGGTGAACGTGAAGCATGTGTCTGATAACTGGGGCCTAGGAAAGGCACCCGGACAAGCTACCCCGTTGATCTCAGTGGGACTAGTCGGTTAAATAGAGCCGCAGAATTTTGGTCTAAGCGTTTGGTTTGAATTAGCCCTAAGACTATTCTGCCCTCTAGAGCTCTAAGGGCAACTTGGTTATGAAGCCATGCTGGGCCTTCGGGATGTGTTTGTTCTTGAATAACATCTCTGGGGGAGTCTCTATTCCTTCTTACGGGGGTGATTTTTCACCTGTGTTTTATTGAGGTTACTGTATTACCTCGGAAGTTTTATTATCCTGGTTATAATAGGAAGGAGGGTTAAGCAGAGGTGGATAAGATGGTGAATCAGACGCTCGGGTGTTAATTTAGCCAGATCTCCAAGCTCTTATAACTTTATTATCTTAATATCTCACCTGCCATTTACCAGTTGTTATCTCACCTGCCGTTCTTATCTCTTTCCTTTAATGACTGACTGTGCATGGTGTAAAGGATCAAAGCTCTGAGCGGCGCTGGAAAGGCCCTTGAAATACACCTGGTTTTCCTTGAGACTCTGCTTGAAGTGCTGGTCTGTCATTCATCTCTACTGATCCTGGAAGGCCATAGGCCATGACACACTTTTTGTCGTCCCACTGACTTCAGTGACTTGGTGACTTCAGTGGGACTTCTTACGGTGCATTGAGTTAAGAAGCAGGGGTATAAGCCTTTCCAGGATTGAGGCCTTAATTTGGAGTGACTCTTGGGTTAAAGTATAATATAATATAATTATAATGAATATAATAATTAATATATATTATATAATGAATATACATATATTATATAATATGTAACATATACAATATATTATATAATATATATATATAAGCCCCACCCCATTGTTTTTAAGGTCTTCTCATGTTCTTCCGCAACCTTCCTGAGACCCCCCATCCAAAATTTAAACTGGATTTTTATCTCTAAAGGGAAACTATTAGGGAGAATTAACATTTTTGTCGTAAATAACTGATTTGGGTTTTGATCCAGGAAAGGATGTACTCACGTGCTTAAAATTAAGTATGTGCTTAAGTTCTTTGCTGAATGGAGTTTGAATTCACATTCAGATGACTAGGTAGGATAGCATTCACAGAAATACTAATGATTGTTAATATAGGAGCTCCCCAACAAACTGAAAAGAATCTAAGCTTAGCTGTATGGTAACTTTCTTGTTGGCTGGATCAACCTCTTGTTGGTTATGTGTTTTCAGATTGCTGTTTGGATGCCTCTTGCTTCTGGTATCCTCTATCTGTCTTTATGTTTCTTCTCTCTATACAATTAATAATAATTATTTATTTATATTACAGTTGCACTTAAGAGCCCATGCCATATGTGAAATTGTGACTGGTTGCTATTTTGGGATATGTTGTTACAGGTAGTGATGGTCAAAACATTTCAAAACTTTGGAAAAAACAGTTTATTTTGTCTGTTTTTGACCAGCTTACAGACTGCTTGAGATTGTTTGTTTGAAAATTCAACATTTCCGTGAAAAATTTCAAAACTTTTCTGTGAAAATCTTTTGGCACTTTTCCTCCAGCTCTAGTTACTGGTGATTATTTGGGAGGTCTGTCACTACAGGGCAGCACCAGTGACATTTCCCAGAAGACATTTTGATTTGGGAAGGCACACAGGATAGGAACTGGGTTAAAAACATAATATCAAGCAAACAATCCCCCCAAAATAACAACAAAAAACGACCAGGAGAACTGAGCAGAGAGGCCTAAACATGGCCATCAGCTTTTTTCAGTGTGGATGTCCAGCATAAATGGATTCAGAGTCAAGGCCATCATATGGGGGATACAATTAAGGGAATAAAGCTTTTTCTAACTGTTAACCATGGACTGACTTGTTCTGCTACCTGAAGGTAGCAGATGGTAGGCCTGGTCTACACTACCCCCCCACTTCGGACTAAGGTACGCAAATTCAGCTACGTTAATAACGTAGCTGAATTCGAAGTACCTTAGTCCGAACTTACCGCGGGTCCAGACGCGGCAGGCAGGCTCCCTTGTCGATGCCGCGTACTCCTCTCGCCGAGCTGGAGTACCGGCGTCGATGGCGAGCACTTCCGGGATCGATCCGGGATCGATTTATCGCGTCTAAACCAGACGCAATAAATCGATCCCAGAACACCGATTGCCTGCCGTCGGACCCGGAGGTAAGTGTAGACGTACCCTTGGTGAGGTGGAAGGAAGGTCTGTGGTAAATGAGTATTGTGAGGAGTTCACTTGACTATAAAGACATACTACCTCTGATGAAGCCTGGGAGCACAAAACAATCTCTCTCTGCCGTGGAGATGAGGACTTTGGTCACATGGTGAGAGCAGGGCACTTGGACTTAGGGCCAGGGCCGGCTCCAGGGTTTTGGCCGCCCCAAGCAGCCAAACAAACAAACAAACAAAAAAGCCGCGATTGGGATCGCGATCTGCGGCGGCAATTCGGCGGGAGGTCCTTCGCTCCAAGCAGGAGTGAGGGACCGTCCGCCGAATTGCCGCCGAACAGCTGGACGTGCCGCCCCTCTCAGAAGTGGCCGCCCCAAGCACCTGCTTGGTAAGCTGGTGCCTGGAGCCGGCCCTGCTTAGGGCTTCTGTTTTTTTGTTTCTAGCTCTTCCACTGACTTCCTGCATGGCCTCTGTGCTTTCTCCTAACTTCTCTGTGACTCAGTTTCTCCATTAAGAGATTATTACAAGTTGTTAAGCACTGACAATATGCTGGGCGCTGTACAATACCGAAAATGCAGATGGTCTCTGCCCCACAGAGTATACAGAGTAGTATAGAGAAGGGACTTACTAGGAATTCGGGTGAGGGGAGCTGGTAGAGCTGTTGACACCTCTTATGGGGATGGTGTAAGAAGTGGATCATAAAGAAGGATTTGAATGGGGAGTGATAGTGTTTGTGTGAACTGGGATTGGGAGAAATTCCCTGTGTTACTCCGTGCTGCGGGAGAGTGGGTCTTTGTCGCTCTGCAGTGGCGGGACCATTTAAGAGGTTTATGAGTTGACTCCTACATGAAGTGGTGGGACGGGGGTAAAGTTTTCAAAAGCACTTAAGTGACTTAGGAGCGTCTCTCTCATTTTCAAGGAAGGCTTAGGCAATTAGGCCTGGATCCTCAAAGATATTTAGGTGCCTCTCTCCCACCGGTGTCAGTTGGAATCAATGAGAGTTAGGTGCCTAAGTACCTTTGGGGATCTGAGCCTGAGGAACATAAGTTTCATTAACTGGGGCATAGGCTCCTAAGTGCCTGGGAATATGTCTACACAGCCAGTGTCAGTGAGCCTCCGAGCCTGGGTTGGCAGACCTGGGCTTGTGCTATGGCCCTAAAAATAGCTGCATAGACAGCCCTTTTAAGTTGTGGCCCACCCCCCTCCCTGAGCGTCAGAGCCCAAGCTGCAACGTCTACACAGCTGTTTTTTGCACCGTAGCGTGAGCCCCATGAGTCCGAGTCTGTCGACCCAGGCTCAGCACCTCACTGCTGTGGGCTGTGTAGATGTAGCCAAATCACTTATGAAAACGGGACTTAGGCTCCTAAGTCACTTAAGTACTTCTGTCAATATTTGATTTTTAGCTCAATTGACAGCAATTCTTGCATTTTAGCAGATTCAAATCCTGTTGTCCACCCAGGTCAGGTTGATTACACATGCTTCTGTAAAATATGTCCAATAAACTTCTTTGTGTCTCAGGAGGAGCTGGTGGGAAAAAAATCCATTTTTATTTCTGTGACAAGATTGAAACAAAATGATTTTGTTTGAAATTTTTTCACAGAAAACTTTGATTTTTTTTTTTTCACCAGCAAAATCCCAAACAAAACCAATTTGTTGGGTCTCATTTCGAATCAACATTTTCAGGGTGTTCTGCTTTTTTGAAAACTAAGTGTCCATTGGAATTAAATGAAATGAACATTTTTGTTTTGTTTCATATTTTCCTTCTGCTGAAAAATCAAACAATGTAGCTGAAAACAAACTGCTTCCAAGAAAAATGTTTATTTTCAGGAAACAACATTTTTTTGATTAAAGGAAAATTTTGGTCAAAAATGATCAACCAGCTCTCTGCTCAGGATGGATGGAAAGTTTAATTAATTCATACTTAGTTAATGGAAAACATATTGAGATTCTTGGAGGAACTAAGATTTTAAAACCCAATTCATTAATACATCGATAGGGGTAGACACCAAAGAGGGAGAAGAGCTATTTAAACTAAAGGAGAATGTTGGCACAAGTACAAAGGAGGGTAAACTGGCCGTGAATATATTTAGGCGGGAAATTAGAAGAAAGGTTTTAACCATCAGAGGAGTGAGGTTCTTGAGCCGCCTCCCAAATAGGAGTTGTGGGGGAAAACAACCTGACTAGTTTTAAGATGGCACTTGATACGTTTATGAATGGAATTATATGACAGGGTTGCTTGTGATGTCATGGGACAGGACTCAATGACTCAGGTGGTCTCTTCCAGTCCTGCGTCTGTAATTCATGTGTATTTCCAACTCTTTCAAAGGCTATTTGCAAAGATACAAGTCTTTCCATCCAGCCCTGGCTAAGGCGAGACTGCAACAGTCATTGCTACCTTCGACAAAAGAAAAAAAAAATTTTGGACTACACAACATCTGGCCACAATTAATTCGGTATCTCCCATTTTTCGAGCTGACGTCAGCAATAATTTTTATTGGCCCCCACACTTTTTATTTTTTGTAGTACGTGAGACATGCTTCCGCGGGGAGCAAAACCATACTGTAAGATGGTCATTCTTTGTCTGCATCATTTCTTTCCGAAATGGATTGGTCTCAGGACAACCTGATGGCTCACACACTGAAGTCCATTTTTCCCTCCTATGTCATTTCCAGCATTTGTCATCACCTCATACTTCTAGCCTTAAGTACTGTCTGGGGAGTTGCATAACTTCTGTGCAAAATTCAGATACAAATCAATCCATAACTTAGGCATTAAAAAGAAGCCAGATTGTCCTCTGCTGGAACGCAGTCAGTTAAATCATATTTTTTTTGCTATTTGTGTTGGGTCCGTGAAGACAACACTAATTTTTCATTTTTATGGCCTCTTAACATGAACTCCTTGTAAGCTCGTAACCTGCCACGTGATTAAATACACAGAAAAACAAAACCCAGTACAGGCTTAATTTTAAAACAGACCCAAAGAAGAGCTCTGTGTAAGCTTGTCTCTTTCACCAACACAAGTCGGTCCAATAGGAGAATTACTTCACCCACCTTCTCTTTTTAAAACAATGTTGAATTTGGGGATTAACCTGAGAGGAGTGAGGCAGGGTGGTTCTCTCAGTAGGACACTGGCAGTGGAGTAAGGAGACCTGAGTTCTGTTTCTGGAACAACCATTGACTTCATGGGTAACCCTTGGGCAAGTCACTTTCCTGCTCTGTGCCTCAGTTTACCCATCTGTAAAATGTGGATCATGATGGGGTTAGAGTAGGAGGGTGTCCTAGCTGGTAGGATACTAGACAGGGTCTCAGGAGAACTGCATTCAATTCCTGGCTGAATCACAGACCTTTTGTGTGATCTTGGGCAAGTCACTTAATCAAACCTTGTCCCTTAGTTCCCCATCTTTACAATGGGTATAATGCTTCTTTACGAGGGCATAATCCATTAATGAGGTGCTGAGATGTCATAGCGACAAGGGCCATGTACGTAAATAGTTGCTTATCCACTTTGGTGAAGTGCTTTGGGATCAACCGATAAAAAGGCTAAGTATATTTTGGGCTGGTTGGAAAAGAGGGGGAGAAATATCTTCTATGAAGATTTTTTCCTCGTTTTGTTTCTACATTTGAAATAGGGCTAATAATAATACCTTTCTCCTACCCTTTGTCTTGCTGGTCTACTTAGATTGCTATGATGAGGTTCAACAAGGACAAGTGCAGAGTCCTGCACTTAGGACGGAAAAATCCGATGCACTGCTACAGACTAGGTACTGAATGGCTAGGCAGCAGTTCTGCAGAAAAGGACCTAGGGGTTACAGTAGACGAGAAGCTGGATATGAGTTGACAGTGTGCCCTTGTTGCCAAGAAGGCTAACGGCATTTTGGGCTGTATAAGTAGGGGCATTGCCAGCAGATCGAGGGACGTGATCATTCCCCTCTATTCGGCACTGGTGAGGCCTCATCTGGAGTACTGTGTCCAGTTTTGGGCCCCACACTGCAAGAAGGATGTGGAAAAATTGGAAAGAGTCCATCGGAGGGCAACAAAAATGATTAGGGGGCTGGAGCACATGACTTATGAGGAGAGGCTGCAGGAACTGGGATTGTTTAGTCTGCAGAAGAGAAGAGTGAGGGGGGATTTGATAGCTGCTTTCAACTACCTGAAGGGGGGTTCCAAAGAGGATGGAGCTCGGCTGTTCTCACTGGTGGCAGATGACAGAACAAGGTTGGATATTAGGAAAAACTTTTTCACTAGGAGGGTGGTGAAGCACTGGAACGGGTTACTTAGGGAGGTCGTGGGATCTCCTTCTTTAGAGGTTTTTAAGGTCAGGGTTGACAAAGCCCTGGCTGGGATGATTTAGTTGGGGATTGGGCAGGGGGTTGGACTAGATGACCTCCTGAGGTCTCTTCCAACCCTGATATTCTATGATTCTATGTGAATGTCTATGTTGCAATCAGAGGTGTGTGACGGCAGCACGTGGAGACATGCCCAAGCTAGCATTGATCTAACTAGCTTGAATAGCAACAGCAGGGAAGGCCCAACAGCATGGGCTAGCCAGGGCCCTGGTAGAGTTTGACAGCCCACAGTGCCACGGCTTCACTGCTGTTCCTATTCAAGCTACGTGACAGCTAGCTTGGGGATGTCTACACAGACGGCAGCCACACCTCTGATTGCAGTGTAGTCAGACCTTATGTATATGGACAGTGTCTAGTAGGTTGGGCCTGTATGTGCTACTGTAACATCATAACTAAGAAGAAGAGTGATTTGACAGATGAAGGGAGTGGCCTGTAATAGGAGAAACAGCTATGTTGAGATTAACTCACTGAGCCTTCAGGAAAATGGGTTCTATTTACGGCTACGTAAATGGAGACCGAGCAGGATCTGAGCATATAAAACTGTTCCATCTTCAGAATTAACATGAAACAGGAGGAGCTGAATGGTTACTAAGGCAGGCCAAGTCCAGGCCGGATGCATCCACACAGTGGCTAGCCTGTGGAATAATTTGCCTGCAGAAGTAATAGAGTCCTAATGGAGTTAAGGCTGAGCAGATATCAAAGCGAGACTCTTTGGCTGAGGTTTTCAAAAGTGGCCCATGGCATTTGGACGAGGGGCCAGATCCAGTTGGGGTAGAGCCATTGATTTCAGTGGAGCTATGCTGATTTTTACACCAGGTGGGGATCTAGCCCAAAGGTTATTTGTAAACGTGATTGCCTTTGAGCCATCTACCCACCTATCCCTTACGGGACTCATGACTGCAGTATCTGATCTTTTCTCACAGCATTTTAGCACATCTGTTTCTAGTTCAGCATGAAAACTAGGAAGTTCTAAACCACACCTCTCAGTGCGGGTATCCAAGTGCTCTTCTTGGGCAGGAAAATGTGGGCATATGTTAATGCAGCTCTTGTAAAGCCCAGAAAAATATTCAGGCTTTGAGAAGCTACGTGCATCACAGGGCCAGACCTTTAACTGATGAAAACCTGCCACACTTTGGGTTTGATGCAGCTGCACTGATTTAAAGCAGGTGAGGATCGGGTCTTATTTCTCATTTGATTCCAGGAGGGCCCAAGATATAGCTTGTGGATTTCTAAAACGTGAACCCAGCCCCCTTCTCCCTGTACAAGTAGGGTGAGGAGGAAGTGGAGAGACTACCACTTGTTTTTTAATCTTTAACCCCAAACAATAATCAGTTTTGTTCAATCCAGGAAGATAATACAATAAGTAATTAATAGATTCATAGTTTCCAAGGCCAGAAGGGATCAGTATAAACATCTAGTCAGACCTCCTGCATAACACACTTTGAACTAGAGCATTTCTCTTTTTAAAAAAATACAGTTTTGACAAATTTCTCGACTCTACAAATTTTTTGAAAAAAAAAAAAAAGTTTTGAAAGCTTCACAATGTTTCATTTTCAAAATGGAAAAAAACAATCCATTTTTTTCTGGTTCAGAATGACTCTGTTTACAAATTCAAGCGAATTAGAGTAAACAGTGGAAATCCAAATGAAACATTTAGAAATGATCTATAGGGAATGTTTGGATTGACCTGAACTGTAGCTTGTTTCAGATTTGTTTGTCTGTGAAAATGTTAGATTTTGACTTTTCGTCCCCATTTAGGACAGGAAAATGTTTTGAAATCTTGAAAATTTGCATGGACAGAAAAACCCTTTCCCACCCAGCTTTACTTCCACCATGTTTCCACCCTAATGGAAGTCACCAATGGGAATTTTTCCTTCTTTCAGCTTCATTATATTCCTCCTGTTTCTACTTAGTTTCTCCCTTGTGGAAGAGGAAAGAGCCATGTGCAGAAGAACTCTTCCACATGTGGATTTAGGGGAGGTCGTCTACATCCAGTCAGGTTGGCTCTAGGGTGACCAGATGTCTTGATTTTATAGGGACAGTGATAATATTTGGGGCTTTGTCTTATTAGGCACTTATTACCCCCCACCCCATCCCAATTTTTCACACTTGCCATCTGGACACCCTAGGTGACACTAAAAAAACTCACCTTCAACCGTGAGTCTCAGAGCCTGAGTCAACAGACTTGGTCTTGCAGGGCTTGCGATACGGCAATAAAAATAGCCGTGTCGATGTTCCAGCTCCAGCTGGCGCTTGGGTTCTGAAGTCTGGGGAGCAGGTGGGTCTCAAAGCTTGAGCTGAAGCCCTAGCCACAACTTAAAGCACTGTCTGCGCAGCTATTTGTTAGTATGGTCGCACGATCCCTGCAAGCCCAAGTCTGTTGAGATGGATTTGAGACTCGCTTTGTGTTTTGTTGCTTAAGAGTTTTTCTACACTAGGATGAGGCTGAATGAAAGCACCAGCACTACAGACCGGGTCTAGGGCTCAGCTCCTGCAGGAGTATAATTATATTGGACTCTCAGCTGTAATTTTTTTTTTAAAGTAAGTTTCTAGCCCTTCTGGTTGCAAAGAAAATGTGATCTGAGAGTAACCCAATGCATTGGCCTCTGCTTGAGTCTGCAGAGAGCCTGAAATAATTGCTCTGCGAGGGGTTATGTCTATAGGGGGTGTTAAATCCAAGAGCCACCCTCTTAAGGGTTCTCTGCCCAAGTAAGTGTGGCGCCATATGGGTGAAGCAATGGGGATCCCCATATCGTGATGTGCCTAGGGCCCCGATTGTCTTAATTTGGTCCTGCACTAAGGACATTTGCACTGGTGAAGTGACATTGATGCAGTTACACTGGGGCAACGCACTACCCTTGCACCAGTGCAAAACAGGCCATTGTACACCAGTGCAACTTACCCATCTTACATTGGCCCAGTGCATTGGGACTGGGGGTTAGCACCAGATAAGCACCCTCCTGGGGCACTGCAGTTTATGTATCACTGCTTGTCCCATGCTGCGCCTGAAGGCACAATCTAGCCCATTGGAATCACACAGCACCGTCTACAAGCCTCTACGTGTTTCACAATTTGCGGGGTTTCTTTTTCTTTGTTCACCTTCCTAAATTTCTCCTGGATCAGATGAGAAGGATGTTTCCGGGATGGAGGAGTGGAGGGTTTTGCTGTGTCTATTTCAGCGAGATATTACTCCTGCACACTCCTCCAGCAAAGTGGCACAGCCACGGCATCTGTCCCTGCACCTGTTAGGCGGGGCTGGCAGAACATGCTCGGTGCCACGAAGGAGGACGTACGGTGAAGCTCTTAGCAGATGCTGACTGGATGTGCTCCGAAGTGATGGTTGAAATTCAGTTAGAACGTTAGTATTACACAACCAAGTTCCCCCCCCCCAACACACATAATTGTGGCTGTCCTCCAAGGGAGTCTGTTTCCAAGGCCAAGTTTCAAAGTTCAGCTGTTTTTGAATTATCTGTCTGGATAAAAATAAAAAAAGTATGGCAATCATATTTTTAATTTATTTTTTTTGCAATGGAAAAAGTGTATCTCCCCCTTCCCCCCCAAGCCTTGCTTAAATCAAAGACTGTCCAGTGCATTTTTCTCATATTTTTCAGCTGAGATCAAGCATGAAACATGTCAGCCTCCGACCCAAGGCAGAAAGTTTTTGGAAAGGCTATGGGCTGGTAAGAATAAGGGATTACACCTGAAATTGTTTTACAGCCTTAATCACAGAGAGTTCGACAATAACATACTTGTTTCAATCAAGCTTAGATATGTATATGGCTCTCCTGCTCAAGTTCCTAAGTATCTCACAACTAGAGTCAGTTGGGAGCTTTTTGACAAAACGTTTTTCTGTCGGAAAATGCCAAATTGTCGAAACCAAAACATGTTGTGGGAATGGGTCGGTTTCTGCGTCACTTCCTCAGAAAGGCGTCTCAGGTCCAGGATGGAATTTCCGGTCAGAAAAAGAGAACAGGAGATCCAAGCTAGAATGGCCAGAGGATAAGAGCGCTTATATGGGAGTCCCAGGTCCCACTCTCCCCTCTGTCTGAGTCTAAGCAAGGATTTGAAGGTGGATCTCTCACATCGCAGGTGAGTGTCTAACCTTTGGGCATTGGCTATTCTAGGGTAGGATTGTCTCATGAAAAAAAATTAAAAGGTCTGTTTCGTTCCGACTCAAATGTCAACCCCTCCATTTTTTTGTGAAACAGAATTCTTGTTTCTCAGCCAGCCCTACTCACAACACTGCTGTGAGGTAGGGCTCTGCTACTGTCCCCTTTGTACAGAGGGGGAACTGAGGCACAAAGCAACTAAGGGACTTGACCATGGTCCCAAAGGAAGTCTATGGCAGAGCAGTAATTCAAACCCAGGTTTCCAAGTCTTAGGCTAATGCCCTAAGCACTGGATCGTCCTTCCTCAATGAGCCAGTTTTACTGAGTTTGGTCGCAGAACATGCCTGTAATACTCTGCCATAAAGACAGTTGCAATTGTTTGGATTTTTGAACAAATTTTTAATCAGTTTTGATGCTTTTTGTTATGTTTTGTTTTGTGCAACTTCTTTTTCATATTTCAACCAGCTCTGCTTCCAACCCATCCTCTGCTAACAAGCCAGAGCAGTCTCATTTTCTCCGTCGTATATGAACCAAAATTACATCTTTGCTCCAGGGAGATTCTTGGCTGATTATTTTTAATTAATGGTCTGAGATAGAGAAATGGAATGTGCCCAGTGATCCAGTCCTGGAGGTTTAGAAGGAACAGGGGAAAAAAAATATGGAGAAATCTGCAAGAAGAAACAGGAAGGTGGCATTACCATTTTTACCTCTTCTTGGTCTATTTCATTGTGCCCCTCTTCCTGATCTCTCAGCGTGAACGAGAGCCTAGGACTCTGAGCGGGTGTAAATCAGCGTACTTCCACTGAAGTAAATGGAGTTACACCAGTTGACATCAGCCGAGGATCTGACCTTATAGCCCAATGAAAATGTAACCCAGGCCTGCTTGGTGTGCCGCGCTGTCCCCCTCTAGTTGCATCTAGCTCAGCTAGAATTTGATGAGTCTGCTACAGCCACGTGGCTTTTAGCTCATGCAGTAGAGGCTCATACACTAAGCTTCAGAGGTCGCAAGTTCGATCCCACCCACCAATGATAGGGGTCTGTCGTTGTTACAAACATTTAAAGGGAACCATTACAGCTAAGGAGATCTAAAATAAAAACCAAACCAGGCACCCGGATATTGCACTGAGGTGTGTGTTAGAAATGCCTATAAGACAGGCACACCAGAACTCAAAATATAACTCAGGCTGAACCATTTTGCATGTTCAGTGTATTTTTCATGCCTGTGCATATCTGCACTTTCTGGTGTAATCCAGAAATCTTGAGAAAGAGCCTGTTCTTGTGAGCTTCCCAGCCAGGACTGGCCTTACCATGAGGCGAACTGAGGAGGCCGCCTCAGGTGCCAGACTGGGGGGGAGGGAGGGCGTGCCACTCGGACCTATAGTGTAGAAAATTGTGTCTGCTGCTGGTGCATGTGTATTCTCTCTGCTCTAGAGGCACAGAGATGGTGGAGTGCTGTGCGGAGGAAGGAGGGCACAAGAGACATAACAGGCAGGCAGGAGAAAAGGTGAGAAGGAATAACAGAAAGCAGCAGGAGCTGCAGGGAGAGAGAGGAGGAGGAGCCTCTTATGTACCTCTCCAGCACCCCCAGGAGCCTGGACTGATTAACACCAGCTTGTCAGGGAGCTTCCTGTTTCCTGCTGCTTCCCTGAACCCACTTGAGGAGAACAGGCAGTCAACTGAAGTAGTAGGAGCCAGTTAGGCCCTTAAGACGCTGATATCTTCCCTCACTCAGGCCCTGCTACCAGCCTGCTTATTTGTCCCCTTCAACTGAGTGTTGAGAGCCACTGTAGCTGGCACCGAACAGCAGTCATGAGTGAAAGAAGAAAACGCCCCTCTGGGGCAGCATTCAGAAAAAGCAAGAAAGCAAAGGAAGCTTTTCTATCTAAGCAGGAAGGAGCTCTCCTGAGAGTCATAGACACAAATGTTCACGGTGAGCCCTCCGGCCCCAGTGAGGATGTGAGTGGTGAGGAGATGCCTGATCTTCC